>NC_052536.1:30241554-30451554 GCF_016699485.2 Gallus gallus
TGAAGTAGTCAATTCATTATCAACTTTAATTAATACCAGTGAAATATACTCCATGAAAGGAAAGACAGGAGATCAATAAGGTTAAAGTTCAGCTGAAAAATACTGAAGACAGGCAAAGCTCCAAGAAGAAGTATTTATATGGTCCTTGAGCACCACAACACTACTAAGCCATCACCCTTCTATTTTCTGGTCAAATATTGTTGGGAATGGAGCAGAAAATGTCAAAATGACTAGCAAGTGTTAGATTTCAAAGATGTATATTTATTTTAAGAGCAAAAGAGCGTCAAGTATTAGTGTAGTATCGAACACCTTGCCAGCAGGATATACTCCTGAAGGTACATTGCCCAGTGACATAAACAACATTACAAACCACTACCTAACCTTAAAACAAGTTGTGAACCCGCATAGCTACTATTAATTGGTGTATTTTAGGGTGGGAGATGCAGGAATTGCTACTCCTTCCATTCCAGGAAAAGAGATACCTGTCCACACGCCAGTCCTGGGTCTGCTTTGAAACAACCTGCGTTGCCTTCTGTCCCTGCAGGTGACACACGCTCTCCCTATAACAGATACAGGCACTGGTCATCTATTACAGTGTTAATAGTGCTGGTTAGTGATGTATGAAATAGAGAGTGTAATCTTAAAGAAGCTTTTGTTCCCTGTATGCAGGAAGTACACTGGAATGCTTTTACTAAATTCAAGGACAAATCCAGGGGTGGCAGGAGATAAAGGCATTTGAACTTTGCATGGTAAGAACTCTCAGAACTCACAAGTCAACTGTTGAGAAAGACAAGCGCTCAGCCTACCAACCCAGACACTGAAGGTAAGTGGTATGGCCTAACTTCAGAGTCTCAAAGATGAAAAGTGAATCAGGTTATTGACCACCATCAGCCTGTAATTACTCATCATGCAAAACTGAAGAAATGCCAGTTAAATACCCATTGCACTTTTAATCAAGGTGATAGCTTAAATACAGTTAAAGCATGTTTAATGGTATCACAAAGGGCTGCTTTGGACAGATGCATCCTGCTCCAATGTAACATTTTATGACAAGGTTATAAACACCTGAAATCCCTATCTGTAATGGAAACACTGATGACCTGAAGGGAGAAGCCCTAGAAACAAGAACACTATTGTACTGAAAATGCATTCAAGTAAAACACAAACATTAACTTTTCCAGAAGAACTAAGTTTGGTATATTAAATATTACACACAAACACAGATGCACGCGTTCCCTTTTTCTACTGCCCAAAGCAATTACATCGCCCACATTCAATATCCTTTAACCATCGCCTGCAAAGTACAGTACTGGCATAGGTTATTCAGTATCATCTGTAGAGTAACCTACACCAGTTTTTAATGCACAACGGAAATCTGGTTTGCTCCCAGCTGCTGGTATAATAATTACTGTCCTATGGTTGCTAAGAGATACTCTGAATTTTTTTTCCAAGACTACTAAAACATTTCTGTGCGCGCAGGCAGAAGGATGCTGGGTAAAGCAATAAAATGACTCCAGCTGTAGCTCTCCAGCAGAATTCAAAGCCAGATGACAGCTGTAGAGAAAATGAAAACCAGACTGAGCTTCTCTTCTTCTTCAAGTTCTCTCTCCTTACTTCTCCCAGTTTGCCAGAGTTAAGTCTGGGAGAGAATTCAACATTGTTCTGCAAACATTGTTAAAAATGTTCTGCTCTAAGTTTAATGATTACACAGAAGGATGTCTGAGAGACCACACTTCCGCTGCATCCCAGCTCTTGTATTTACTTCCCACGAGGCCTGAAAATCTGCTGTTTGATGGTAACCACCACAAGAGAGTTTACATTTTTGTCTGTAATTTTTAATTGTGAATAAATGATACGGGTTTCAAAACCACTCAAATAACTTCCTTCTGCTTTAGCTACTTCTATGACTGATGGAGCAACTACTTCCACAGTTGACAAGAAATTCTACTACAACGAGGTATGTATTTCTGACACGAACCGAAATACTACATAGATTAGTCTTGTTTTGAAGTAAAAAATAAAGCATTTGGCATATTTCTTGCAAGGATGTTCTACTAGAATATATAAAACATAGTAGAGGTTATTAGGAATTCCAACAAAGAAATGAATAAATTAAGACACCAAGTGTAATTCCAAGGAAGTAAGAGAGGGATGGAGATGTAAACAAGCTGTTGCACATACTGGCAAGAAAAAAAAATTCAAATACTACATCATAAAGGCCTAATAAACATAAATAAAATTAACTCATTTATTATTGATTTTACTTTATAATAAACTGATACTACATTTACTTCCAGGAATTACATGCAGTTAAATAATGTACATTGAATATTGCTAATCTTTAGTGCTTAGTCATGTCATGTTTTTCTCTATATAGACAACAGCGTCAAGTATAAATTATTCCACATTTCCTTACAAGTTATTATGCCAAACTACCTTTGTAAAATGAAGCCTGTTCAAACCTTTGTCTCCAGAAAAAAATACACTGAACGTTCACTAAATAGTGAATTTATGAAGAGACATGTGAATCATTTATGTTACCCTTTCTGGCAACAAAATCCTTTTAACTGTGTCTGTAAGTTTCAGGCCTTCTCCCCTTCATACTGGGGGATACACAGATGTATAAGCTATTTATGAAAGCCAACTTAAACAAACAAACAATAATAAAAAACCCCATAACAACCAAAGAAGCCCAACGAGACCCCACATTGATTTATTTGCCTTCAGTTTTCTTCTGCCTCAAGTAGTAAGACACTCGCAAGCAGAAGTGCTTCACTTCTTATTACTTCAAAACTGTTAAAATGTGTTGATAGCCTCTAAATAACATCAATGTCTGGATCAACAAAAACTGACAAGCAGACTCAATCTGCTGTATTCTTCAGTTTCCAAAAGACTTACATATTTTAAATATCATTTTTTTTTTCGAAAGTATTTTTAAAGGCACGAACTATAGATCACATTTAGATTTATTCCTAAGGAAAAAAAAAAAAAGCTCCCAATGCTTGCTTTCTTTTTGTTGCTGTTAAGTTCGATCAGTTTTAAAGCAAAAGTTTGTATATGGAGAGAAAGAGAATCTGAGCCAATCTCTGAACAAACAAGCAAACTGACTTAAACAAGCTGCTTGTCTACTGCATTCAAAATAGCTGGATTTATACCAAAAAAATTCAAACTTCCTACCAGGACAAATTCTCAGCGTATATTTCCATCCAAATACATATACATTCACAGGATTTATTTACAAACAATATAGGAAGTCAGAAAACTCTGCATTAACTCATTTGTGTGTTTCTATTTCAAATTAATCTGCTAACACTGAGGGTTACTTAGTGATGTGAATGGTTTGCGTATAGTATGCTCATTAAATAACTAATAGCAATTTTAATCATTTAAGCAACCTTTAAGAGCAAGTATCAATACCTTTAAATGATATTTTGATACTAAGCTTTTAACATTCTTTGTCAACTGAGCATCTTAGAAGCTGCAAAGAAGCTGTCTTCTTCAATGACAGATTTGATTGTCATTGAAAAGGTTACTTTCTCTGCAAGATTTTATTTAAAGTACATTAAAAAAGTATCTAGTGACTCAAAAGCAAAATGCTAGCCTAGATAAGAACCCCTAGCAAGACAGGAGTTCAGGATTTCGATAAAAACTTAAGAACCACATGTACAAGTTTAGGACAGCCTATGTTTCCACCTGCTATGTCTGTAAAATGTGTTAGTACTCATTACAGGTAGGCACTGAGATATCAGCAACATTCCTGACTAGATCAGAAGGCTATGTGTTTTGATCTTATTTGAATCATTTTAATTGCTTCCTATAGTGTGGATTATAACCAGGCAGTAAAACAATTAATGGAACCTGTTTTGCTTTGTTCATCACTAATCATCTTGGTTTAAAAAAGTAACTAAAAAAAAAAGCTAGAATCACTGTTAAAGAAGTTCAGTATACAGTTTATACTATGTTTTTACTTCAAGCATACACACAAAGTATAGGATTCCTAGATGACTAGAAGATGACTAGAACAGCCAAGGCAAAACACTTCAATAGCAGATGGTGTAATTGAGAACGACCTATTAAACTTCATTAAAGTTTTCAAATATATCTTGATGACATTCTAGGGACTTAATTTTCCATACTAACTATTGCAGAAAGAAATGATGCTGAAGAATATACATGACAGTTACTACAGAGTGTAGACAGAAATAAGTTTGCTAAAAGGTATGCAATAACCTTTTTGATACTCTGTGATTTTTGAAAGGCATTATGACTACTTCATATTTTTAATCAAATAGTGGAGCTGAATCCAGTGTTTGGAAGTTTGTTCAATGAAACTTAGTGGATATAAGGGCAGCTAAGATGCTTATACACAAGTGTCAACCAAAGTGTCAATTTAAAATTCTGCCCATACTCTGAAATGGCCTTGCATAAACGTAACTCAAAAATTTTAATAGGAATCACCAAAAAGACTACTAGATACTTGGGAGAACAGCTCATTTAATAGAACAGGAAAAAAAGAAATCATTACCCCTTCAAAGTGCATGTGTGTGCGCAAGCACAGGAAGGTGGGACAAGCCAGCATGACTCCTCACATACATAATACATTAAATCAAATGGTCTTACCAGCCTTTTAAATTAAAACAAAAACAAGCAAACAACAACAACAACAAATCAGGATAAGATCAGCGATGGAGGGAGAAAGGAATTCATCACTGTGAAGAGAATGATCACTATCTGGCTATTTCTAGGATTTTGTTCTTGATAATTGTATCTGTTCCTAAAAAAAAAACACTACTTCCACACTGACATTCATAAAGCTGTAATTATGAATTAGTTACTGATACATAAATTTTATTGAAATGAAGCATAGCTACATCAGGGTGGGTTCAACATTCCCTGAATTTCCTCCCCCCTCCTTCCAGTATTCTAGTAGGAAAGTAAAGTAATTCTACTAACATTTATTTCACGTTGGTATGCAGAGATATGTTAAAAGAAATGTGTCACCTTTCTTGCCTCTAGGAAACAGGTAAACCTTATTTATCCAGAGCATTAATCTACAATTAGGCAATGTGTGCTGTAGGAAATTCATGAAGTATGTTTTTCCTGAGTAGAATGTAAAGGGATAATTTTGCCAGCAGATTGCACCAAAAAAGGACCGTATCTGTAAGTACAGATAATAGATTATGCATATTTACTTCTTTTCCTCACTTTCTCAAAAACAAACTTTGCAAAAACATAGAATTGCAGACATTTGCTTCAATTTTGACATCCTTATATAGAAACATTACAGCTAGGCAGCATAATCAAGAAGTAATTAGTTTCCTCTAATCTCATTAGGCCTGCAGAAATTGCTCAATTATTAATCTTTGCAATAAAGCATGTTTAAACAAGTCTTTTAAAGCTGATTAAGGATTGCATTAGCTTTGGCCCACATCTCCTCTATATATCTCTCCTACTATATCAAGACTTCGTTTTTACTTTAAATCCAAAACATCCCATTTTAAATACTGTAAGATAAAGCACTGCAAATAAAGAGCAACAACAGGTGGTTGAGAGACCAACTCTTAGACAGAAGAATTTCTTTCTTCCACTTAAATGGAAGGAAACCAGGAGGCACTTCTGCATTACCACTGCATTGCTGCATCCTTTCAAAATACTTGACTCTTCCTCATACCATAACTTGATTCTGCAAAACAGGCTACTTACTTCCTTGATTTTGTGTTACAGAGGTTCTACATTGCACCTATGCATACTAACAAAGCATTTAATGTTGCATAAATGGCAAAACTCCATCCTCAAGAAAACTTTTATACCATCAGTTTTCTGAATAGTTGCTAAGATCCCTGAGTCTACTTGTTTGTCTAACAGCTTCATGTTAAATATCTGCACTCTGAAAAGTGAATGTGTGTGTGAATTAAGACACTGCTTTCCCTGCAACTGCAAACAAAGATGACAAGCACACATAGACACTACTGGTTTTTTTACTCAGTTGTACTGAACTTATTTATTGCATACATGTACTACATCTGTTCATATTACTAGCTTTTTAATTGCACAGACTCGTTAATGTTACAAGGCAGTGCGACAGTATTTGATAATGGTATTTGTGTTAAGTATTGTAATGCTGAAACATAATGGAGGGCAGGTTACCTCTTGTGTTGTTATGACCTACAGAAATTGAATGGTGCCAACAAGGACAAAAAAATTTGACACTTAACAAGTGACTGCTTTATCTTAAGTGTGATTTATTTTCTGATTATCTGAATTTTTGCCCTTGTTTGGACAAGATTCTTATACCATTATCACTGAGTCTTTCCAGCCTTCCAGGGGTGGAAGCGTGTATCGCTGCAAAGTAAAATTCAGGAAAAAAGTAGGATGTGCACGTAAAAGAAAAAGATCTCGATCCCTCAAAATATTCTTCTGAATAAAAATAATTTTCCCACGATTTCAAAGAGGACATATAACCTAAAAGTGGTATTTTTAACTTACGGTGGTTAACCATTCTGTCGATTAAATACTGTTTACTTAGTTTAGGACAGATAAAAACTTAAGTCTTCCAGATAACTGTTCTGGAACTTATTTTACAACATTCAATTTAGTTTTCTTGTTGCACTTATTTTGTTTGAACAACTTCTTTCGTTAGTGAGAGCAAACATTTTCTTCTATAAGTAACTGCATAGTTTATATAAAAATTAAAATACTCACTTGAAAGCAGTCTTCTGCCACTTCAACATCATTTTGAGAGGGTGGACAGCCTACAAAAAAGTTTTTTAAAGAACTGTTAAAATAGAATTTTTGATTCACTGTTTACTGCTTCCAGTAGTTCACACCACCCTTCAGTAACCCAGCTGTGGGAAGTAGGCTTGTTCACTTTTTTAAGCAGTAGATCACTGCATTTCAAGTTGATCCTATTACGTATCATTCATTACTTATGTGATTTTATTACTAAATGTACCTTTGTTGCATTCTTATCTTGTTGACATCATTCTTATGAAGGATTTTCAAAATCATTGTAAATTAGAATGAAGGGAATGCATTCTTGCTAGGATACCATTTTGAAAACTAAGGGCTGATTATATTTGATTAGCATGAATGCATGTTGGGCTATGTTCTTTTGTTATAAAGCAGCAGAAATTGGAACTGTGAGACCATAAGAGAAAAAATGACTAACATTCTGCTTATTTCTCCTGCAAGAATCAACTCAGTTCAGAAGTCACTCTAGTATGACAAAAAGCATTTTCCTTCAGAAACATGTTCCTCTCTTTGCTAATGATAACATACATTAAAAAACAAACTAAATTCACAGCTAAGCACATAGTATTTTGTTTAATTTTCTCCCTTTGAGTTACTTTATTTCTTAAAAAACAAGAATAAAAATCAAACGAACAAAAACACCCCCAGAAAGCTGAAAGAGACGTTCTTTCCACTCAATTGAAATTAGTTTTCTTCCCTTCCCCTCTCCTTCCATCTAGCAATACATCTATCATATTTTCAATGTCAACACTGAGGCTTTATGAACTTCAGTTTGTTCACTAGTTTCCATAAGATCAGCGAATCTCTGGAAGCAATTAGGTATACTTCTGTTACAGAAAATTCTTTTAAAGTCCCATCTAAATCTGTCCGCCATACTACTCTGTTAACTAACAGCTGACAAGTTAGAGCATGGACTGAAGTTATTATCAGATAAAAAGAACACAATTTCTTAAAACATTCAAGTTTAGAATTTAAGACAGAAGCTGTAATGAGCTTCTGAGAAGACAGATGCAAGCAAGAAACTGCAACTCTAGCTTATTCTCTCTTCAAACAAACAAAAAAAACAAAGGCAATGTTTTTTAATTTAGGGAATTACCTTATTAGTGCTGGTGAAATAATTAAAGATACTTGAATAAACAGCACTTTCAAAATCCCTATCTTAAAACTGTTACAATCTCAACTTGGTATTGACCAATCCACATCTTTAAACATTGCTGATACCGTACTGAAGTGCTTTGCATATCACCTCTTACTAAATACACACGAAAACTTAACCCCTTCATCTGAATAGATACCTTGAGAAATATCCTCCACTGCTCTCCGAATACCTCTGTCAAACGCTCTTGCATCAGCAGGACTCTGAAATGTGAGGCCAAACTTTTTGTCATCAATCTTCCAGTGGTAAAAAGTTGGAGTAACTTTGTTGTAAACGAGGTCCTTCTTTAATGTGCATTCCAAGACCACCTTCCAGAGGTAAGACAGGAGGAGAAAGATATCAGTGACTAACAGAGCAAACTTGTGAACAAAATGTAGTCTTCTGAATCATCCAAAAATATGCATCAAAAGAGCAGACAAAAGCCCTTGTTTAGACTTCTTCCTATTATAAAGAGGTGATTTTAAATTAGTTTCCATTATGGCCAAATTATTCACTAAGGGTTACAGATACAGTGGTACAGGTTCAGGATACTGACTGCATCTTCCCTTTGAGATTCTCATGCCTGCAACAAGCACGTGTCAGTACACACTTACTAGAAGTTCTGCAAATGAAACAGGCCACACTTGAAAAAACATTAGCAGAATAATGTTTTTTTAATATTCAATATTACAGTATCACTGGGAATTTTATTTGTATTATTACTCTGTAAGTTTTTTGAGTGCTGAACTAATTTTACACTGCTCTCAGGCAGTTTTCTCTCAGTAAGACAGATAAGAATACATAACTATTTGCCTACAAAACCACTGAAGGTATACATACACATTGTTATTTATTAACAATTAACACACTGTTTATTAATTAAAATCACTCCCTGTACATCATTCCTCCACTTCAAGTTAGCTGATTTTTAAAATATATTTGCGTATTTAATTTGCTTGCAATCATTATTGAATGTAGCCATCAATGCATTTAATGTTTCCTGACAAATAATTCAAGATGAACAAGCAAGTCTGAAGGGATGTGCATTCATCTGTCCCTGTATCACTAGATATAAGCAAATACACAGCGAGATAACCCGTATCTCTATTTTACTATTAAATTCTGAAAACCAAACAGGGAAATGTGAGCAAGGAATGTTAACACTTCATTATTTCTACATTATTCTATTTTCAGAATATTAATTTTTAATTTTGTTATGCACACAGTTTTTTGAAGAGAAAAAATGAAAGATTTCTTTGGGCATGTGGAAAAAGGAGGTTAATCATAACAGAAAAAAAGCTAAGTTTAAAAAAAACAATTCTGTCTTACATACCCTCCTCTCGTTGTCAAATTATTACATAGGCAAGTAGATTTTTTTTTTTTTCTCCTGCTCTTCATTATTTATTCCCCCTAAACTGAAGCCCACTGCTGATCATCATCTCTTGCATTTTCCTGCCTCTACTCCCCATTTCTAGAAGACTGGTATTTTTTTTCCCCACACATACAAACCCTTCAACACTAAAATCTTTTTACTCCACTTTGAATTCTATTCATTTTTTTTTTTTTAACTGCCTAAAAGCTCCCTAAATTGTGATGAGGTAACAAAAATCACTCCGTAGGTCTACAGTGTACTCAGAGATCGTATCTTTTTCCTTTTGATTATTTTTATCTTGCTTCCTCTGAAGAAGAAAAACAGTTCAAAATGAAGACTTCTCAAGTCATCTCACTTACTAGGCCTGGGATAACTTTTAGGGTATCTCTGCCATATTAAACACCAGCTACTCCCACACTCTATTGCATGCTGTTTCATCCAAAATCTCAACAGAAAGAACCACAAGGCTGATTTCTCTCTAGTATCTCAATGAACACCTGCTCCGGAAGGAGTTAAAACAGACTATTACTCATCTCCATTTACACAGTTATCTGCTGTTCAGAAAAAAAATGTTAAACTTTTTCACCCTGACTGATGATCCAAAACATATGAACCACATTCTTCAGAAAAAACTCACCTAGTAAAGAGGATGGGAGAAGAACATAAGATAGATCAGGGAGGTCTATTAGACTTTTCATTTCAGAACGTAAGATTCCCCAAAGTCTAAAAACCTGTAAGCTTGAGCATAACGTATGCTTAACACTGCTGTTACTAAGATAGAAGGGAGCTACTGTAAACACAGTAAAACAGAACAGCAGAGTGACCAGGTTAGAAAGGAGCGCAATTGCTCCCAGCAGACTGGCTGGAGCCAGATCTAGGAAGGTGGGTATAATAAAGGAGGAAACGTGTAATTATGTCAAGGGTATTTTGTGAAGACTTTACATTCCAACACAGATCTAAACACCCTGGGTAAACCAGCAGGGAGCATTCCCTCTCCTAAATTACTTCAGTGGTGCCACCACTTTGATTTCTTTCTCAGTTGACAAGAATGCTTTTTGTCAACTCCATGAAATGTTTTAAACAGCTAAGTACCACACAAATTTTGTTATCTTCTACATGCTGACTGAAGTTGGTTCCTAACAGTACTGACAGTAACCTAACTTTCAAGTATATAAAGAAACTATGAGGAAAAACCCCAGGGCCACAGCAACAAGGAATCTCAATATTCTGACATTCAGTCCCCAAACATTTGATTTATAGAGCTGACAGATTAAGATGTACAGCCTTGATTGTGTGCCCATGTATGCTATAACGTATATGGAGAGATTTGGCATTTTAGAATGGAATTGCAGTTGTCAGTAGTGTCAGATGCAATACACGAAGAAGATGCAACTAAGGTCAGTTAACAAGAAGAAAGCTCTCTCATTCACCTTGAGTACAGCCATTGAAGATGCAGCTGTATACCTCCACCTAGTATCCTAGCATGGATTTCCAGTCGCTTTACAATCAGATCCACCCTTCTACTAACACGTAGGCCTTAACAGTTATATTTGTGTTATGATTACCACATATCTTAGGTAAAAACCCACAGATCTGAACCATATCTCCTCTCTAACTTGATGTATTTCAGAACTCACATTTCCCCATCTCCCAGAAAAGTGCTCAAATTTCCATCATATAGCTTTTTTTTTTTTAATACATATATATAAAAAATACAGGATAAGGGAATTTCTGGAAGGTGGACAAATCCACAAAAGAAGGAGTTGCCAGTCAGAGGAAATAAAATCTAGATTTGCAAAAGTATTTTAATAGTGTGTGATGTGACAGCAGAAAAGAAAAAAAGAAAGACCATCTGCAAGGATAAGCTTTTTTCTCTCCTTGAAAAGAGGAATTTTAAGAAATGGTTGATAAATATTTTTTTAAGAATACAAACAGAAGTACATTTCATCTTGGTTTTTTTTCCCCTATATGGTAAGATATAATAATGCACAGCCAAAGATATTTGGACTAGGAAATTACTTGTTTGGCTTCATAAAAAAGAAGTTTAAAGTTGTGCTAGAAAATGGATCCTCAGAATATCCCTAATAACAAACAGAACAGTCCTACATAGAAAACAAAGCCCAGAATGATGTTAGAATCAGTGACTTGACACTTATCCAACAAAATTTCTCTTCTTATCCCTATTACGGTCCTCTTGGAAAAGTGTCATGACCTCTGGATATCTTCATGTATCTTGGTGTAGGACCTTGCTTCTTTTATGCCAACAAGTGTCTTGTTGCATACCATATACAACATTATACAACATTAACAACAAGTTTGTTGTTAATTCATTATACATTAGCTTTTCCATTATTTGGAGCCTGAGGAAATACATGCATCTCTTTACTCTGTTACTAAATCATCATTGCTGGCTCTACAGTATTCTTCCCCACAGTCTAGGTCTGTATGTGTTAGGTCCTAGAACTTCATTCAGTGCAAACTGGATAGGTGTTCTTACTGCATTTCTTATTTATCCAGTATTTTTGAGTGGCTGACTTCCAACAGCAATCTCCCAAAACTGCAGTAAGATCAAAATCTGCCTTGACAGACCAGCAGCCAACAACTGGGGGAGGAGGTGCATTTTCAAGACTAAAAAGGTCTGGAAACACATTCATAGTAACACAGACTGCCTTTTGGACAGGAAGAGCAGCAGAGACATTTAAGCCTTCTACCAGAAGCAGAAACGAAACAAGGCTTGCCCAGGGGAACTGGGAGAGAGAACACAAACAGGGACACTGACGGCTGCAACATTTTCATATGCATGTGGGAGAAACATTAAATCAGCCTTCAGTTCAGAGCATTTTATTTCCTTAGATTCAGAAGGCAAGCAGTGAACATTGAGAGCATTAAGAATTAAGAGAAAATTGTCAAGTACTTCTAAATGCAATTAAGCTGCTCAAAACCAGCTTCAATACATCTAAAAAAAGTTCTAAAGGGAACTACTGCAAAGTGAGGAAGGAACTGCAGGTGCACATAACTGCGGGAACACAGGGTACTCTGCTAATAGCACTACGCCTCGCTGAAACAACTGAGTCAGCAGAATTTCTATTTATATGCTCTCTTCCTACAGCAGTCACAGTCAAGGCAGAAAACTCAGCAGCCCTGCCTCAAGGGAGAAATTGGTATGCTTAAGAAGAATCAGCAGTACAGCGTAAGAAGCAATCTTACCTTTTAGGATTACACAGCTTAAGTTTAAGGAATTGTAAATTGGCAGAAAAGAGTAAGCCTTTGATAGAAGGCATTAAGATAGAGATTTTGTTTTTCCCACTTTGTTTCCACAGTAGGACACCCCCTTTGGAAAACTGTCACACAAGTACACAAGCAAGCCTTAGCCAGTCAATTTTGTCTTCCATAGATCTGCATGTAGCAACAGCTGATACTCTATGCTGGTTTTCCTTCTCTGAGGTTGACTTCCATAATGCTATTTAAGACAGTTATTTAATTTACTGTAGCTCATGAATTAATACTGCCTATGTGTTCCATCAAACCAGATGAATTATCAGATCCGCTAACTTTGCGATTTCTTCCCATACAGAAAAGTTTTTTTTATATCAAAAGGGGACCTTTTACTCGCCATAGTCAAATTCCTCCAAAAACTGAGTAATTACTGAGCAATTCCTTCTCACTTTCTGTTCTTCACAAATTATCATATTTTCTAGATGTTGACAATACTGCTATTACACACAGCATGTATGAACAAGGTTAACAAACAGATTTTACTTTGACCATCCACCAGGGGGAAAAAAAAATAATAAAAAAAAACAATACCCAAATGTTTTCCAAAGCAGATGAAGATCTGCATGAAAAATTATGCTTTAAAGGTTTCTGAAAGATACATGTTTAATTCTAGAAATATATCTTGTTACTTAAAGTAAGTAGTTGGATCTGTAAGTATACAATCATAGGAACTACATTCAGTAACAGTATTAGATTGAGATTATAAATTTACTTTCCAGTCTACAAGCAACAATATGCAAGCATCTATTCTTAGGCTCTATGTCACTAAACAGATGTAAATCGTTACCGTTTTATCCCTGAGTCGTTCTCCATGGATAAGAAAATCAGCACAGCTATTCTCTTCCTGGGGAATGACTTTGAAGACTGTGACACAGCTTAGTCCACCCCCTCCAAGTGGTAACCATCCACCACTTGAGTCATCTCGGGTCATCACCACAGCTCGCACTCGTGCATAACTATTACTGGAAGAGATGGAGAAGAAGAAATTAGTTTTCCATAAATGCAAAACAGCTCATTAAGAAAACATGACAAAATGAACAAGCAAAAAAACCCCCAAATCAAACAAACAAGAAAACTAACCTAGCAACAACAACCCAAAACATAGAAAATAAAAAAACACCACCACCTCAACAAACCCACAACCAAGTAATTCACATTCCGGAGGCTGAGCGCTTCCATAACTGCTACCTAGAAGAAACCATTCTAAAAAGACTCTCAAACATTCCTGTCTAGTTTCACGTTCTCTTTAGGGCTACTTCAGGAGTTTGCACTTTTACTTGGAGCTTACATGTGGTTCCTTGTAAAGAAACAATCAGACAACATACTTCCTCAGAGTCAACATTTATATTCTTCTAGAAACTTTGCAGTCAGTGATCTAGCTAGAGGGCCGGGGGCAGGATAAGAGTATGAATCAACTCCTGACTTATTTTAGACTAATCATGAAGCGAGTCATTCACCATGAAATCACACTGAAAAGAGAACAAGAAAGCAGAAAGAGGTCAGGCCTTCTGCCACTGAAATCCAAACAAGAACAGGCTTCTGGCCAGAAATACTGCTCCCTCCCTCCCTCCCATGTACAGCAGCCCTCCTTTGGAGGGGGTAAGACAGAACACATGTGGGGTTTGACAGTAAAATTGGTTATGGCTACTTAAAATCTAATGTTTCTAGTATCCATTAGCTGGTTCTCGCCTGTACTTGCAGTGTATGGAAAGTTACTCGAATTTTACAATCTAATGACCATTTTCATCCTGTAGTATTTTCATAAAATAAACAGCTATTGCTTCTTTCCATCCAGATTTCTTTTCCAGAGTCTCAGAAAAAACAGCCTGTAACCTTCTCCCTCACATTTTACTTATTTTTAATTAAATCACACATTTTAGTTTTGAGCATGAATTTGATGCTACATGTGTTGTAAAACTGCATTTTTTCGTCAAGGAAGAAATATGATTCTATCCTACATTCTAAATATGGTTTACTGCATGAATGAGTATCCCAGCACTTCAAGAAAAATAAGCTCCACGGTATCTTTTGCAATGTATTTCTGATCTATAGTTAGAGTACTTATGCCAATACGGACTAAATAGGAAATATTAAAAGGCGACAAAGCTATTCCTTCTGTACAGAAATACTTGAGATACAACCATTACCAAACTTGTATTTAAAACAAAAAGAGTCTAATTTCCTGAAATGTCCCAGAACAATGGAAAATAGGCTTTTTTCCTATAATTAATACATTACGTTCGAAGACATATATGATTCATACGTATGATTCATATACACGTGTGTGTATATTTATATAAAGAAATTTGCTGCAAGCATCTAAAGCCTAAATACATAAAGGTTTGCAGAACGGAGGAAAAAAAACAAGACCATCCAATTTTAGCCTACAGGCAAGTTAAGTTTACAGAGACTTTCTTCACCCCCCAACAAAGAAAAAACTAAAACTAACCTCCTCCTCTTAAACTTATAGTTAAAGTGACACTTCACTCAACATTTCTCACCATTTCTATACCAGTATCCTTAAGTTACTTCTCCCACATAGCAGACAAAAAAAAACCCCAATCCTTCATTGCATGCATCCATCAGATCTAATGTCTGAAAATAAAAATGGTTATCCCTTGATGCTTAATAGTATTACTGATATCTAAATCATTCATTGGTCTCTGTACCTATACTTAACTCAGTGATAATTTCAGATGACAACCATATACTTAAGATACAAATAATCATTTGTCTCTTATTTGTCTCACGTGAGCCTCTTTTGAAGAGCAGAGGGTGCCCAGACCTTCCTGTGGAATCATAGCAAACAGGATGCACTAACCAGTTAAACCTACACTGTATTTCCACTGTTCTCTCTTCAAGAGAGCTACAAATTCAGCTTACAAGTTATTCATTCTGTAAACTTCATTGACAATCTGGATATTAGAGCTCAGTTTTATATACCAGTAGAACTACTAAAGCTACTCAGTAAAGAGTTCAGGTAAACATCATCTAGAGTTAGCCACAGAACTTCACTTAGAGTAAATGAGGAAAAAAAAAAAAATGAAAGTACCTTATAAGTTAACTAGATAAATTTATTACAATGCCAAAGCCAAGAAATTGCTTTATTTTTCATTAAAAAAACCAAACCAAAACAAAAAAAGACTGACAACTGTTAACGATGGCCATCTTTAGTAACAATACAAGCTGGTAGAGCAGCAGCAGGACTCAAAGGGATTTCAACTTCCAGAAACCTCTGCAAAACAGAGCTGCCTATCACAGCATCGGTGCTACTGAAACCAGCCAGCTCTCCTATGTCCCTCTATCTGAGAGCCCTGTCTACAACTGCGAACACCTAGCACTAATTGCTGAAAGGCTGTGGTGGTTTAGCCATGGGAAAGAGGGCAAACAAAACTCCAGTATTTTCCTGCACCATCCCTACAGTATTTTAAAAACCCTACAGCCTGATACATTTACCTGCTCTTGCATGTTCAGATATTGCTGATAGAGCAGCTCGCCAAAAGAAGACCAACCAAAACCAGAAATTAGTTGAACACTGCTCTGATGAAACTTTTCAGAGGGCCACCACAAGCAGTTGGAGGGGAAGCATTGCAACAGCAGGCCTAAACCTACTGTATTACATGCAAGGTTTCCTGAGAGCCTCTGATTTTGGTTGTGGCCACTGGAAATTTAAGTCAGAGCAAGGTTTATGGGAAAGGCAAAACAGCATTTTGCTCAGAAGAGCTTCCTAAGAACAGAGATGCTGTACTCTCTAGTGGTACTTAGTTACTCAGGGAAAAAATCATGCTGAAGGTAATTCCAACCCCCATCCCAGCTCATCACAATTTATAAGTTACTGTAATCACTTAAGAATACCATACTGTTACCTCCTTACCTAAGGCACACTACTGTTCGATAGATAAGTCCTATTCTCATAATTCTGAATTGCTGCTGGGTACCACTGTGGTGGTCCACAGCCTTCACTCATGTTCACTTTAAGAACACACAGCATTAAAATCTGACCACAGGCATTAAAGGCACTCCTCTCTCCCCAAAAATCTATATTGTTGTAATGCTCCTGGGGCAAAAGTAACTTCTGACCTGAATGAACAAACTGCTGTTCCAGGCTGGGAAGCACTCCCCCGACCCTCACTGGCAGAGAGATCTTCAGCCTAGCAATTAATGAATAATCCCTTTAGGGCAGAGGGGGTGGATTTTTTCCCCCCTCTCTGCCCCCTTCCTTTAAAAGGGATTCTCTTAGTTTTAGGTATTTCTTCTTTGTAATATCAAGCCAATTAAAGATATCAAAGTATTATTATTACAATGTTTACCCTTTCTTCCATTAAGGAACCAAGAAACCAAAGGCTAAGCATTTTCAACCAAAACATTTTTCCTAGAGAAAAAGAGGAAGAGATGTAGAAGAAGCAATAAGTAAATAAATAAATCAGTTATCTTGTTGCATTCTATTTTAACCCAATTTCTAGGAAAAGATTTGTATACTGTTGATTCATACTAAACATTACACATCTTTTACATTGCACTTACTGTAGGACTGAAAAATAATAGTGACCTCAAAAAATGTTTGCACAGACAACCGAAGTGCATGTGCAAATTGTTTTCCAGTACCTTAAAACTACTACAATCTTTATTAAAAAAAACCAACAAAAAAAAACACCTGGTTCTCTAAGTTAGAAAACTGAACTAAATAAGAAATCAATCCTCCTAGCTTAAGAAATAATATTTGTATTCTGGTTTCTTTCAAAACTGGAAAGCAGCTTTGTAGAAAATGACCTGGGTATCCAGCTGGACAGTACATGAGCCAACAATGTGCCCTTGTTGCCAAGAAGGGCAGTGGTGCTCTGGAGCAGCGCTGCCAGCAGGCCACGGGATACAACCTTGCCTGTCTGCCCTGAGGAGGCCTCACGTGGAGTGCTGGGCCCACTGGGGCTCTCCAGTGCAAGAGAGGCATGGAGCTGCTGGAAGGAGGCTAGTGAAAGGCTACATAAATAAACGTCCTGGTTTTATCAGTATCCCATATCACAACATCATGCAACAATAAACCAAGAAGAAACACAAATAACTGCAGATGACTGAGCACTGACACAGGCTGCCCAGAGGCTGTCGAGCATCTTCCTTGGAGACCTCTGAAAGCTGTTAGAGCAAGAGTTGGACCAGATGGACCCAGAGGTGCCTTCTATTCTCAACCATTCCATGGTTCTTCTATTTAATGTAGTATTTCAAAGAGCAACCATTTAAAAAAAAACTGCTACAAAATTTTAACTAATTTGCTTTAATTTATGAGAATTCACATTAGTTTGAAGTAAGAGTTGTCACTGCACACAACTACAAGATAAAGACTTCTGACAAGGTTCAAAAAAGGCATTTTCAATTCTGAAAACTCCTGACACATTCTGCTAAGAAAATACACTGTCATCACTGGCACACAAGTAACAGCTCCAGGCTGATCTCAGTGCGAGCTTGTCATGGATCAAGGCTCCTTACCTTTAACTAACACTTTACACACGTACTTTAACCCCTCCAACTTCTGGTGCAATACACCCGTGTGTTTGTAGCCTCACCCAAAGAACATACATGAACCACACTTGGCTTTTTATGGCTCTCATTATCCAAACAGCTTAGCAGATAATTTTACAATTCCCTACTTCAGAAGTGTTTATGAGTACGTGCATGCCCAGGATACCAAAAGGTAATACCAAACCACTGAGCTAAAGTCTATTTGACTTGCAGATAACATTTGTTGAGTACTGACTCAATTTAGAAGAAAATAAGTAAGGTAACCTGCTGAAGAACCTTTCTTACTGAAAGTTTAGAGAATGACTGCCACCAGCATAAAACACTAATGACACGTCTACAATAGGAGATGCAAATATAGTACTAAACAAGACAATTTACATCAACAAAATAAATGACAGCATATCCTATCATTTTGCATGTAAAAGAAATGGTTGTGCATATATGTATTTTTTTTTTTTTTGCTTTAACTATATAAGAGACTTTGTCTGGCATGAGTGTTACCTTTATCCTTTCACAATTCTAACAGCAAATCAGAATATGCACCAAGCTGTCACGCTGACAGAAGGCAATGTTTTCTTGATTTTTCTCCTTTACATTGAGAGTTAAAAGGTATGCTATAAGGACAGAAGTTACAGCAATCATGCATAGCTGCAGTGACTAAGAAATGCATTTCTGTTAAGATTTTAAAAAGAAAAGACATGGATTTTCAGGAGGATCTATTAGACCAATGCTGGTGCATTTAGGAGACATTTAGTGCTCACACTGACTAAGAAATGAAAAGCTGGGTTCCCATAATACTTTGGATTTTGCATTTAAATAAAGTGAATTGGATATTCCTGCTTGAGCAAAATCATTCCTACAGAAACACAAATTACTGAGCAAACTAGCCTGAACCCAACATGAAAGAAATAAAAGGGTACATTGGAAACTACCACCTAAGAAGGGAATAACTGCTAACTGACTGAGTTATGCAAAAAATACAAAAAAAACCCAAACCACACAATGATTGTTTAGCATGAGAGATCCTACAACTTGAAAAACAAGGTGTTTGACAACACATATACAACTCAAATTTGAAAACGAGACAAATAGAAAAAGTGTCCAAAAAGGGAAACTGTCAAAACAGTATATTGTTGCTATTATGCCTTCTCTTAAACACAACATGAGAAAAAAAAAAATTGAAACTATAGAATCACATTCCCATTTGAATACAGAAAACTTAAGACTTTTAACAGTGTAAAATTAGTGAAGCTGCAAAGAAAAATGGCTACTGCTGCAGGAACTTCTATAAAACCCAGACGCACGTGAACTAAGAAGCCGTTTAGCAAGCTGAAAACCATGAAAACGACCAAGTATAAATTCAATGCTTCTGTGAATAATGGTAGGCAGTTTCTGTAACTATGTATGTCATTTGTGAAGATCAGTTATATGAAGTAATGTAAGTATACCAAAGGAGATCATATACTTGGGTTCCAACTCTTTCAAAGAAAATGTTTTCTGTAGAATTAAGTTTTGGTAATGGTATGGCTTTTGTAACACCGTGTGATCAAGGCACATTACTTAGAAGATTACATCTGATATCAAATATACAAGCAAGTAAAGAAAACTTCCCCAAAGTTAAAAATCGCCAATGTAACATTCAAAGATGGGTCAACATGCTTTCGACACAGGGAGCAGAACTAAGAGAAGCAGCAGACAGATACAGTTATTAGTTCCCCTTTGAGGAGTCAGAAATGAACGGGACTTCCATAGCTGCTTGCTGAACAATAGAGGAATGTTGATACCAGGGATTCTTGGGCCAAATTCCACCCAATTCAGTAACTTGCTTTTTCAAGCTTAACTGGCTCCTTCCAGAAAAGCCTAAATTCACCTTCTTTTTACAAGCTGACAGCCAGAAATATCTACCCTCTTCAACCCAGTCCTGCTTCTCCTCTCTCTACACATTCTCATTTCTTCCACCTCCTTAATCAAGGAATTTCTGAAGATCCTGAAGAATCTCCTTATTGTATTTATAGCACAGAACTGCCAATTACTTCAGTATCGATAGAATCACTACTTCTTTCTTATCACATACCAATCAAGCTGCTGGTACCAAGGCCATGTATTAATTGAACTTGCTTTCCATGGAAACATGTAGATTGAGATGAAAAAGCCCATAGGAAAAAAAATACAAACAAAATGTCTAAAGAAATGATGGAAGAAGCTTCAGCACTTCAGCAAACTTCGGGCAACTTTGCATCCTGAGATGGATTCCATAGAAACAAAGACAGCCTTGTAGTTTCATTAACTGCTACCAGACAACATCCATCCAGGTAAAGTGGTGTTTTTGTTGTTGTTCTGTTTGTTTAAATAAGGAGTACAGATTAAATTCTGCCTTTTACTTTCCCTGGAATAGCAATGCTTCCTATAGTTGGTAATAATCTAAATAAAGTTTTTCAGCTAACAGTTTGTCTCTGAAAAGTCAGAATCCTCTCTCAGGACCCTTTTCTCCATTTTTACGTACAAAGCATCACTCAGATATACAATTAGACCATGCTCATAGTCAGAGCTATTAGTCATCTAGCAATCAAGATTGAGGAGACAGGACCTTAAAGTCCCAATTAACAGGATATGAACGTATTAATCAACAGTCATTCTGTAATCCTGTTCTTGACCAGCAAAAGATGAAGGTAACTCGTACACTAAAATAAGACCATAAGAAGATTTCTTATGAACAGCTTCAGCTACCCTGAAAAGATATAACAGTCTGTACTGCACATATATTATTTTCAAACAAGCACCTATACACGTATGTTTCTTGCATTTAATAATAATGCTCCACAAATATCTGAAAAGTTATTATTTGCCACTTAACAATGAGATACTTGTTCTGCAAAAGTACAAACCAGACCCTGCTATACTTTTATAAACACGCTAGGAAATACTGTGTTGTATTTTATGTTAATTTTATCAGAAATTATTTCAGTTTATCCTGGACTATGCACTCTTTGGGACAGTGACCACCTGTAACAAACTAATTCAGCAATTGTGACACTGCAAAAAGTGACTATGTTGAAAAACAGTGTTTTATAGCTGAGAATTTGCTTTTTCATATAGCATAACTGTGTTCTTTGTATGTTGTCATTTCCATGGAAATAAATAGGAGGCATTACTTTCGGAGTGACCTACCTATAAAGTTTAGTTGGTGAGCTGCTATGCTTATCTTTTGACAAAATATTTAGGGAAGAAAAAACATCAGTCCCACTCAGTTGACTCACCTCAAGCAACACTTCATAGTAGGTAGGCAACCACAAAATTTAAATTTAAATCTTGTGACATTAGAACAAGTTGGTAAAAGGCCTACATCATTCCTGACACGCATTTCCACTCAAGAGAAAAGGACCAAGGTCTAAAACCAAATAAAGCATCACCACACAAAAAGTAAAATTCTTCCTTTTACTGTCTTGCTGAGTTTTGACATCGCTAAGTATTTTTAAACCACGTGAAGGAAAACTGTAGCTGATATTGTTAAATCACAAGCTTGTCTCAACATTTGCACTGAGATGGCCTTTTCAAGGACTTTAACCTGTCCACAGGAAAACGGTCCTGGAACACAATTTACCATGCCAGAAATCCCTAATGCTAAACTGCTTTTGTTTTTTAAACATAAGGTGACAAAGGAAAAAAACAGCTTCCAAAAGTATGTTTCAAACAAACGTAAGAGGACAAATCAAAAATGTCCACACTAACAAAACAAAGACTATAAGCAAAACTACAAAATGTTTAACAAATAGCATGAAAAATCAGAGTAAATACAAAAATGTGAACCAGCTTTAAGCGTGGTAACTTGTGAACTTACAGCTCTATTTTAAGAGGTTTCGTTCAGCGACTGAAAGGAAGCTACCACTCCCTTGCTATGCAGCACCACACTCTGTGGTTTGAATCAGTCTTTTTGTACTTTTTACAAACCTTGTATCTTTGGGAGAGAGGAAATAAACTGAGACAGACAAGCGAAAGACAAATGCAAAGAATTCTGCTACAGTAATCCATCAAAGGAGAGGAAACGAGATTAACAAGATTATAGAAAATGTTTTAACAACATGCCCTTTATATCTGCAATACTTCAGAAGCAACTTTGAGAGTGAATATTTAACTGTATGATCAGTTTGATAATCCAATACGTAACTGCGTGATCTGTATGATAATCTCAGTAATTATTAGAATCCTGGCCAGTAGTCTCAAGCACTGAAATGATTCAGAAGTCCTAAGGTCAGAGACCATCGGAATGTTAATAGAGCAACAAAATAACAACAACAAAATCTAACTAATCCTTCTGTAACTGCATTCCCAACTCCAACTGCTGCTAAATTAACAGCGTTCATGATTTTCTACAAAAAGCAGTATGTAATGAATACTTGGTTCATGAAAGAACACAACATGTAGCACAGTAACACTGAAAGGCCTCTCACTTCAAAATGAAGACTATTTAAGTTGTATTATTTGTTGCTGTTCCAGAAGCTTAAAAGCTTGTAAACAATTGCCCAAGAAAAAGAACACAAGTTGTACATGCATTTTCCCCTGAAAATAGATCAGATCAAAATAAGAACACATTCACACTTCAAAAATCATAGCTAGTCATGAGAATTCCTGTTATAATCACTGACTCTCTTAAGGTCTACTCTGCACCTGGAAAGGGGTCCATGAGCTAGACTGTCCTTGTTCTGGCAACAAAGTCCTAAAGAAAACCAAAGCAAAGTTACATCTCTGTTATACCTCTGAGATCATGAGATGATCTAGAGCAGGGACAACATTTTGATACTTCCTCTTTCGACATTTCAAAACCATTAATGCCATTGGAAGACATGGGCCTGGGGTGGGACACCTCACCTTAGGCTGTGGGAAAGGTTCTGGGGATAGTTAAGGCAAACTGCACAAAACGTATGATCTGATCAGAGTATAAGAGGAGACAACTGCAACGTGACATAATGCAAGCTCAAAACTATTTGAGGCAGCAGAATCCAAGGAAGAGCACAGAAAAAGTCCTCCTGCTTCAGTACATTTAAGAGAGAAAAATGTCACACCAGGAAAATTATGTTTTTTGTGCAGCTCTGAGACTTGTGCTGCACAGTCTCACTGGACAATACAGATTGCAATCCCCTCTGAAACTGTTTCAAGCACAACTATATGCCATTTTCGTTACACAAAACACAGCATAGTAAAACAATTTGTAAAATATGAAGTATAAAACTGAAAAATTTTCTAATGTCAATGTAGCGAGATATATATTCCCATTCCACAAATAGGTGTGGTTTAGTATTTAACAGGACTGCTAACAGTGAATCCTCACTGCATATCTAATGAAATGCAAACAGAAAATCCAAGACCCCTGCTTAGAGAGACAGAAAAAGAAAATATGTTTTCAATAAATATAAAGAGAAAATAAACTGTCTGAACAGACAAACGTGTAGAAGACGAAGCTCAACCTCAAGAAACAGGAATTTAAGTTTGGCCCACCACTGATCTAATTCATACCCATATTTTGGTATGGACTTCTGCTCTTCTAGCAAGAGAAGGACCTTCTCTACTTATACCCCAAGCATGCAGTGTAGCAGGAAAACATTATGGATTACAAATAATTTTCCCTCATTATAAAGTAACAACTGAATGAGTACTTTCATTTGCAAAGAGACTGTCTGTATAAACCCAGTAAGACAGAAGTTATTAACTGCTTTGCTAGCTAAAGAAAAGCAATCAGCATTTTGTTAAGCATCCTGAAAAAAAATGAGGTCAAAAGACCAATAGCACATTACAAGTAACGTCTTTAGTGATGCTAACAAATCATCTCTGATTTTTTAGCTAGAAGTGTTCCCCACTTAGCAATTTAAGCCTAAAGGAGCGGGCGCATCACAGAAATTAATCTGACAGTTCTCTAGACTTTGTTCACTATCCGAGACCAGGAATGAATTCACCTCGCACGCGCTTTTCATGCCGGATATATAACTTTCTGAGAGGTCTGTTTCTTGAATCAGGTTGCACTAACATAAAAAAGTTACTGTGTTTGAAGAGATGAAAGAATATTCCCTAATCATACAATAAGTCCTAGACAGAACTCACTCAGCTGTAATTTTCATCCATTCTCCCAAGTGTTCCTATAGACTTGTTTAGAATTATTTTGTAATCTTACTGACTTGACAGAAAAATCAAGAATGCTGGTTAGTTTTTAAGGCTTCTAGATCCATCAATTCAATCCTTTAACCATCCATGAGTAAAGCAGCTACTACTTGTTTTCCTCATCCATACATCAACTGGGAAGCGCTGTGTGACTGGTACTTGGCGCAACCATCTGATTGAGGCATTATCACAAAAGACTTTGTAAAAAACAAAACAAAAGAAAAAAAAAACCAAGAAAACAAACCAGTATTGACTATTCCACACGAAAAGTTGATGTTTAAAGAAAAACAGCTGACACAGTTGTTTCTTTAGGAAGCGCAAAAAAGAAAAGATTGCCTAAGAGTTATTTAAGGGGAAGAAAGGGGAGCTAAAAATGCCAGAACTCAAGTAACAAAAAATGAAGTAATAGATCTTTCAAAAGTCAGCTACATGAAGCTAACAGGGCTGGGGGAGGAAATGCTGCTTGCATAAGTTCTTCCCTACCAAGTAAATAAAAAAAAAAAAACAAAGTAACAAACAGAATCCTATTTTTCTATACAAGGAGAGACAGGAAGAAAACCTGGATGCCTTTCTTTGGTGCATAATCACAATGCATAGTGTTGTTAAGCAAGTACTTCTTATGTAATGGCTTTCTATAATATACTGATATAAACATACATATAAAATTTGTAGCAAGATCTCAACCAGTAAAAATTGGTTTAAGTTGCTTCCAATATAAACTGATTCCAGAAGAAGTAAAAAAAGGTAAAACACTGAAGTTTTAAGTTTCTAACTGTATATGAATTAAATCCTTTCCAGCAACTACAAGCTGTCCTATTACAATCCAGGATTGCATCAGGTTAATCATTATAAATAACGCAGGTGGGAAATCCCTAAGGATCATGATGCAATTGAAAGAAAGGTTAAAATGCATTAATATAGCCAATAAACAGACAGATGAAAATGACAGCTGCCAGATTGCTGTGTTTCCTGTAGCCACCTTCTACAGCCTCACTTCAGATGGTCTTTCAGTGAACACTGCTGAGGGAATAAAAAACTACCTGTAGTACTGCACTACCTTCTACCAGCAGGTAGAAGCCCCTTTCCTGCCTGCGCCAGCGTTGCTATTACCATGAGCACATGAAGGTAACACCATTTGGCACCACTGCAGCAGCACTCCACTCCTCTCCCTCCTGGTCAGCTGGGCTCACCACGCACTTTCTCCAGAGCCCCTGCAGCCAGGCAGTGATCAACACCAGGACACTGAAGTGAACCAAGGAATTTCAGAAGAAAGGATCGCTTCAGACCGGAACAGCTAGCCAACCTTCATCAGTAGAAGGCTGATTTTTGGTCTCAAAGCACTCTCACAGTGTATCACAATGACTCTGAAGTCAGAACACACAAGCTGCACAGGTTGCAAGCAGTGGGACCACAGGCAGCAGAACCTGCTTCACCTTTGGCGGCTGCTGCCAAGCTGGTTCCTGCAAACCCATACAGATCAGGAAAAGATGGAGCAGTCACAGTCCAACCACTGCTCATCTGCTTCTCTGCATTAGAGATGTACTTTGAGATTAAGCCACAACCTGAAATGTGAATATTCAAGATTAAAGTCACAATTTTTGGCACATTTGATCTCTTTCTGTAGTATCAACATAATTGAACTCTTATAGTTTCCTTGTTCTGGCTTCACACATATGGAATAATGAGCAACAAACATGTAATGTAGCTATGAGCAGTTTTCCCTCCTCCCAGAAACATACATTTTCTCTCTATACAAATTCTTATTGCCACAAGTTTTGGCCCTCACTGTATTTATTAAAACCCAGTTTACACGCTAACAAAACAGATCGAGTTTCCTTTCTGTATGGACAGAATACCAAGGGGGAGTCCTCTTGATTCCAGATGATGCAAGAGGATTAATTCTGGTAGCACAGAAAATGGACATTCTTAACACTGCAAAAAGTTTATCCCACAGTGTGATGAAAACCGAGAGGCAAAGAAACCACAGTTTTCAAGAAATACAATAAAAAAAATACATCACAATATAAGGTTCAATTTTAAGTGCATCAAACATACACGTAGCTGTTAATTTCATTATCATAAATCCACCTATAACAAAATATTTTCGACAAATAGGTAAGAGAAATTAAGCACTGCCTTGCTGCAGATTAAAGCTTTCATTCTCTTCAGAATTTTGAAGTGAAGTGATAGGAAAGGTTGGAGCATTATTGTACAAATTCCACAGTCTGAATTAATACTTGCTAAGTCTTACTGCAGTTTGAAGAATTTTTTTTTCTTTTTTGGGAAAGGAGTTACAGCAATAATCTGTACTATGAAGAGAGTTTAATATCTAACAAACAAATATGAATTGTTTTAAGTGACTCACCAGCTCAAAGATGCTTTTTGCAATCACCAATATTAGAGGAAATATCACCCAAAGAAGTTTTAAAAAAGAAAAACAGCCTTTAAGAATCAGCTGCAAAAACTGATCTGACAACTGAGCTTTTTTTGCTAGAAGACATTTTTCATTTAGAAAAACAACAAAATAAAACACGTGAAGCACTAATCAACAATTTGAAATGAAGGTTCTTTACATTTTAAGTTAATTTACTGGTACAACACATTTTCTAAACAGCAGCGCTGGCACCATGAACCACAGCTACTTGTTACTGCTTTAGTTTGTGCTCCTGCATTATTATGCCAAGCACATAAAGGAGAGGAAATACAAATCTCCTCTCTTCAAAAGAAGAAAAAAACTACATGAAAATCCTTCGCGTTTTGCAGCTATTCATCCTTTAATAAGGATCATTATTTACAAAAGGTTATTCAGTATTTGTTGAGAATGCAGGGAAATACAAACCCCATGAATTTCAAGCTTTAAACACTGGGTTCCAGTACACAGGCACTCAGAAGAAAAGCAGCTTCCAGATTATACTCAGGCAAGCATTCTGACACAGACAGACGATGCACCTCCATGAGGCAAATTAAAGGGTGATGCTTCACTGAATGGTTACACGGACTGGGTACAGTATACTATGCAGAGCACCTAAACGATATACAGAACTCCCATTTTGAGTGCTCCTAACTGTAAGATTTTACTTACATGAGTTGTCTGAACAGTCACATATGTGGAGTTCTACCAGTGATTCAGCACCTGCAGGTTTGCAGCAAAACTTACTTGATTTTGTGGGATAATGGGAAGGCAACTAAACCTGCTCACCTAGCTCCAGCCTCAATGAATCTGCCCCTTTCTCCTCCCTCAGTCTTGGGGCACAACTCTGCTGCTTCCTTTGTGTTAGCTCAGGCCGTTATGCAATGGCGAAGCAAGCCGGTTGTGCAACCTAAGCAGAAAATTCAACAACCCAGAAAGATTGCTTTGACAGATCAGTGCACCACATCACCTGCAGCCATGCCCCTCTGTTCTAAGGCAAAGGCAGTGGTGGTGAACACACACACACACAACTTGGCCTCTCAGAGGCAGCCCAAAATGACAAGGATCAAAGTTTCATCATTTGAAATGCAGGTTTGAAGAATTATTTCAGGACCTATCTAAGTCATTTTCTTCTTTCTTTTCTGGTGCTTATATATAAACTCATCTTTAAGCCAGAGGAAATTTGTAAGAGTTGTTTTCTATTCCATGTATGAACTTAGTAATTCTAAGCCTCACTTTTTTTTTTTAAGTGCTTTATCTTTTATTTAATTCCTCAGTCTGAAACTGATCACCAATAGAATAGCAGTGTTCAACATAAAATTCCATCTATTCCTCCTATACATTATTGAAAAGCTAGACAAACATTACCCTTTGGCTTTAAAAGGCCCTGAAACCAGGAAAAAAAAAATTCTCTTAGCACTTCCCTTCCTTTAGCATTTGACGTATTTCAGTCACTATGGATGTACTGTTACACACACTTCCACCACCAGGTGTGTGCCTTTGGAAAATCTCATTCAGACAGCACACCGCCACAGCGTTCTCCAGATCTATCCACCTGTGCTCACATTCAGTTGAACATAAAGTAAAAAACCAAACCATGATCAACTTCACAAAACTAGTCAACTTCACAAAACTAGATGCTGAGAGCACCTCAGCTTTACTCCAGAATATGAAGCAAATACCTTTACCATTCATTTTTGGAATTAGTCCCACAAGCCTGTTTATGCATTGGCTCTTGATCCTTGTGCTCCAGCCTCCCGAGCAGCAGTTACACAGTTAAGCATGAAGCTATTAGAATAAACTTCTGGTGGGAAGTGCTAAGAATTCACCCCGCTGCCTACCAATCTATCCAGAAATCTGTTCTCACTCCTACTTCCTCCTGTCTGTTCCTCTCTGAAACAGCAGAAGGGGGGCAGGGAGTTTGCCTTTCCTCTACTGGATCACAGTTGTGTACATGAACTATACCAGACCATATGGCAATCTCTTTCAACTTGTACGAGGCAAAACAAGCTCCCCAGCAGCCCAAGCCAAACGGATCCACATAAAAGAACCTACAGATAGCCATGTACATGCACATCTCTGCATCCGAACAGACCAGCTTCTTAAGTCTGTCAATTCACTAAGGTAAAATTTTGCATCCAGAACTCTCCAGGATAGGAAGGCACTTACCATATCCACGCACATAGTCACACCAATGTTTACATTTCTCTCTCAGCTGTACACAAAGCAAGCTGGCTGCCTACATGCAACTCAGAGCAGTTGGAGAAAAGCTGAAGGCTAGGGTGCATAACTCAGCACACAGGAAGGCTTTGACGTAAGGAAAATTACTGTACTAAATGAAAACCGGTGCCTGTTTAATGAGCAACACATGCAGCAGATGATCCTGCTCACAAGAGAGTAAAGACAAAGAGAAAGGTTGAAAGCTGAAAAGAATCCCCCACAGCCACCTGGATGCTGATGGGCTGAGGCAGGCTAACCAGAAACAGGCAGGGTGGATTTTCCCTTCGTAAGGGGAAAACATTCAAGTTTTATTGAACTCTAAAGTGCAAAAATCCAATAGGAAAACAACCCTCAGACGCAGAACGCAGGAGAAATCCCATTACCCGTGCTCAACGAGAACAGGAAAGCATCTCATGAGGGCACAACCTTTGGATGCATAGTTGTGTTTAGCTCTTACATAAAATTAGGGTTATGGGATCAAACACTCTGGAATAGGATCTTCTCATTTCCTTTTCTTAGAAGTTGAAACAGATTGTTATGGAGACTTGATTTTCAATTTTTACAGAACAGTAACTGAAGTTTACAGCAGTTTTTAGCTCAGCAACCAAAACTTTGTGTAAATTAGTACAGAACACTGTCTGCGTTTCCACACTAAGTTTTAGTAAATATTACTTACTGGAAGCTGACTTGACAGAAAATAGCCCCATCAGCTGAAACTGCCTAAGTTTTACATTTTAATGAAGAGCTGAATTAAACTATGAGAGTTATTAAGTACATATGATAGTTGTATAACACAATAATGTGATTTTTTTACTTTGACTTTACTGTTCATTACCACATTCTGAAGTCCTTCACTATCACTCAGCTTGCTTACTGAGAACAAGACCTTGATCACTGGCAGAAGTGAGCAAACCAAAAGCAGCGTGAGGCATTGCCAATTACCTGCACTAAAGAGGCAAAACACCAAGACAAGTCAGCTGCCAACAGGCTTGATACATACCCAGGACCTTCCTATACTATAACGCAGGTAGCTACAATAACAATTGAAACTTGACTACCATTTGCCACTGCACCATTTCAACTTTAACACTGTACACAAAGTGGAGAAAGAAATGAGCCTTACATGGCCAGATTGAACGCTATTCTGCCTTTAACTTACATGTGCTAATATACCTGCAAACTGCAAGCACAGATCTGTGACAGTTATATTAGTACCACTCACTCTGTACGCTAAGGTTAAATACTTATCTCTCAGGAAATTAAGAAATTTGAACATTTCTCTCTGTCCGCAGTTCATAAAAAAAAGGACAAAGAATCAGGTGGCTCAGAGATTTCAGCAAAATCTAGCCCTAAAGTAAGAGGAAACCTAACCACAGCAAACCATTTGTTGAAACACTGTGCTTCTGCCAGAATAACCATGAAAAATTATTTTCTTGTTGGTAAGCAAGAATGAAAAAAAGGCACCTTTATTTTCTTGGTTCTGCACTTTGTCATAATGGCAGATTATGAAGATTAAACATCCTGAAACCTTAAGGGTTCAAATGTTAGTGTGAAAAAGCTTTGGGGTGGCAGCTCTCCCTTACTTACATCCTACACTGGCCACTGGCAAGAGGATGTCAAAGATGCTACTAGCCTTTTTTGAACGTACAGAAGACAGCCATTAAAAAACAACAACAAGCCACCATCATCAACAACAACAAAAACCCAAAACAACAATTTGAAAGAAACTTTGAAATTGACGTTTAACAGCCAAGAATTAAAATAACAAAGTACTTTAAAAGTTTAAATGTTAGAAATGCACAAGTCCAACAGGGTGACACAGATTTCAGAAGGCTCACCGAACCCCCTCAGAAACAAGTTCCTCCAATTCACGCCACAATAATTTAAGGTTCAGTTAGTGTCAAGCACCGTTATTTCTTAAGGGCTTTTCTCAGACAGATTATATGTCAAATAGATTTAACCCCAGAGATGTAACACGATCTTATAATAGTTATGACTAAATTACAAGTTTTAAAGTAGACAGCCATCAAAGTAAGGAGAACAGGCAATCACGGATTCAGGAAATGTACATTCCCCCATAGTCGGCTAATGGCAACTTTAATAGGATGTGATGGATTTTTCTCCACCAGGAGAAAATACAGCCTGCATTTCTGCTTCAGCAGCCCACGCCAGCTGACTAATGGAGTTATATTTTTGTCTCATACGAGGATGGTTACTTGCCCATCCTGTAGCAGTTGCAGAATGAAACATTAGCAGCAGCTGTGAGGTGAACAGAAAAGCTGCTCTATTTGGTAGCCAAGATTCAAAGCACAGGCCTTTCCTCCAACACTGGAGCTCATTTTCTGTCACACAGTGACGAAAAGACACAGCTCAGAACGAGGCTGCTTTTAGGGCTTAAAGTAGCTAACTGAAGACGCTTTAAGGAGTAATAAATCTTCACAAGGAAGCACAGGATTCACAGAAAATAAAAATAGGGTTCTTGAACAGTTAAGGGTTCTTGAAATCTTAAATGAAATTGTTGGAAATAATACGTGTGAACCAAAACATTTTTTCTTAAAACAACTCTTTCAGATGCTATTTAATGTAAGACCTTCTTACCTTGGTATAATAAACCTAATCACAACAGACCAGTCCCAAGGAAACACTTCTGCCTCACTGGTGAATAATCTGCATATGCCTGAACTAGAAACATCTTTTTATGCAAGTATTTGGGCTTCGGTCCTGCAAAAATTTAAATATATCAGTCTGAGTAGACCTACAGATCTCTGTGGAAGTCTACAGAGTTTATCACATGCACAAAAGCTAACACATATTTATAAGCCTTGCAGGATAATTGCTTTTGGCAGGATATAAATAACATCACTACAGTGTGCTTTAGAATCATGGTCTCCTGCCTTCAGAAGCAGGAGTTCTGGTGAAGCCTGTCACTCGTCATATACAGAATGGCAGCTGCATAGCCCACAGAGACATTTAAACTTCTCTTTGCATTTTCTTTAAAATCTCAGAATAGCGTATGGGCATTCTTTTAAAGTCGAAAGAAAGCTAACAAATAAAGCCTATAAAAACTGCCTAGAAATGCTTTCTTACCAGTGCCATGGATACCGCTGGTAGGACTGGAAGCAGTTCCTAGACAAACTATCTATAGCTTCCAAGCAGCACATCAATTAGGCAGTGGGGTTTACTATGTATTTTTCCAGAACCTAATGCACTGGCTGACAGGGCAATAACTCAATATGAGAAGCAGGCTTAATAAAGAACTCTAATGTTCCCTGTACTAAACTTCAATGAAAAAAACTCAAAAATCTGCTACAAGAAGAGCTTTCAAAGAGCAAGACAGCCATCTGAAATAATTTTAGAAACCTGATGCCAGTAGTTTGCCTCATTGACTTTTAAATGCACACCTAAAGCTAGGCCTTAGATTTCTCTCCTTACTTGTCAGTCTTCTTCATCTTTTTGGCATTGCCTTCCTGTCTCCTTTGCCCCCCATTTTAACATCAGGAAGGACAAACTTGAGCACGGCACAGCACTGCTGGTCACCACCAGTGCCACCGAGAGCAGCACGAGGGGACCCGGTCCCTCCACTGCCAGCCCTGCTCCTGCAGCACCAACCAGGGGAAGGAATTAACACACTGTACACACAGGTAGCTCCTACAGCACATTTATTTTATTTCTCTCATTCCTCACCCCTTCCTCCCCTCCCCCCGCTGCTTCACTCCACTTTTTCCAATGAGATATCTTCCTTTCTTTAATCCCATATTGACAAAAGTGAGACTTTCAGTCAAGGTTGTACAGCTGAAAAAGTGCTGTGTGCAGCAAGAACAGCAGTGGGGTTATTTACTTCTAAGGAACTGCCCACAAGGAGTTCAAAAGTCCTAGCAGCAGCGAGGGGAAAAATGTAGTTTAGAACACTTGGCAGCTATCACAAACCAATATGATCCTTCATTCACAGTTCACACTGCCTCAGCCCAAACCAGCAGTTAGGAATTCCTCACATTCAATCAATTAAATAAAATCAAAACGGTTTATCTCATGTACGAAAAAAAAAAAAGAGATAGGCCTCTAGATGATTGGAACACAAAAATATTATATTTAACTTAAAAAAAATTAAAAAAAAAAAATCAAGAAACCTTTGCATCTTGGATGTTTGTCATACCCAGCGTAAAGCTACACCTCAGATGGCAGCAGGTTAGAGCTGACCAAAAGCACGTGGGGTCTTTGAAGCATGAGTGTCCTTCTGGTAGCTGCGGGGGAAGATGGGCAGCTGCTATGCACTCCTAAGCCAGGCTCTGACTGCCCAGACACTGGCAGAGGAGACACAGAGGTCTCTGCCCACCTCAAAAGCTGCTTGCTCCAGGCCAAAGCCCAAGAGCACCAGCATTCCCAGCACCCTTCCTCCTGATGCTGTTACTTTACACTTGATGCTGACAGAGCAATTCAGTTTGGCTGGGAAATGCACCGAGAAGCTTTTCCCTTGAACCTTATGAAGGTACTGGAAACACTGCCATTTTATTCTTCACTTTATTCACATGATTATTGTGAAACAAGCCATTTCAAGAGAAGACATATGCATGCAGTACACGATGCACTGAAATAACTCATTCAGATACTAAAACTAACCTCACGTTCTCACATGGAAACACGAACAGCAAACCAGCTGTACCAAGTGATTAAACTGAATAATCTAGCATAGCCATTTCAGTTCACTTCAATTTCCAAATGCCTAAGAACACAACACAGCCTGGGAGAACAGATAAACCACACCAAGCTTGACAGCTTGCTGCCACAGTAAAACAGAGTGCCACCAGACAGCCATAAGGTAAAGCTTTCCACCAAAGAATCGAGGAACAAATAATCTATTTCGGCTTAAACATCCTCAAGAAGAAATACAGCATATAGAATTCTACCAGGTATGGCAAGGTGGAGATAAGTCATCGAAAGGATTGAACAACATTGAACAGCAAGGATTTTTGACAAATTCTTTATGGCAATTTTTGAATTGTTATGTAAAGCATTAACAACTCACAATGATAAAATATAGTACTAAATCATTATTAATTTATGTCCTTTGAACACTTAGGACAAACATTCAATCTCTGAAGTGCTTCAATATCCAGGTATCAAGTTTCTTCAGCATTTTCAGTAGGAGATTTCTGATGTCATTTCTAAGCAATGCTAAACCTAGAGGGTAGAAATGTTAGCTGACCCCTCTGCAGCTTTAAGGTAGCTCATCTACCTTGTCACCATAACATCCCCAAACCGCTTCAAACCACAGATCTGCTTTATCATTAAAGAGCAAAGAAATGAGCAGTTAAGTTCAGAGGATTTCAAATAAATCTACTCCCACACTCCCTCATTAACTGATCTCAACTGTAAATTTGCTTTAGATATTCTAAGAGGTGGCTATCAAGTACATGGAGGCAAAATTATTTTGCGTGTCGAAATGACAGCACCAGTGTCATTTATTTAGTGAAATTGGATTTGTTAGTGTTGGTGAAACATAGGGTATTAATGGAACGCTAGCTATTTTTAGTTTAAACTGCTTGTGTACTTATGCACCTTTAGCTTATTCTGAAATATTTCACAGGTTGTCGGAAAGGATTTAAAAAACAACAACAAAAAAACAAACAAACAAACTCCAAAACCAAAAACCAACAAAACCCCATAAACACCAAAGAGTTAAATATTTCAAGTTATGTAAGTAGTCTATCAAAAGACACTAAAACAAAACCACCCATAGCACGTATCAGTCACACAACTGCAGCACTTCATACAATTTGTGGAAGGCATTTAAAAAGAAGTTCTGATTAACACCTGAAAGAAAAAAAAAAAAATGAAAAGAACCCAACCCAAAACAAAGCCACAAAACCAAAAAACCCACAATCCAACACAGCTATAAAGATTTGCATGAGAACAGCCCTCTTCTGCATAGTTTTGTGGAGGAGTATCAACTTTCAGACCTTCATAATTAGAAAGAGGTAAATTTCACCAAACCCCAAATGCTGTCATAAACATTAAATTCAGTTTAGCTCCTCTGCGTCTTGTACTCTCACTTGGTAACTGCCTCAACCACTGGACTTGGGAATTGCTGCACTGAAATTAATAAACCACATCTGAAACATTTTCATTTATGAAAAAGATGGTATGCAACAGAGTTTACAAGACTGAAGATGAACACAAATTTTATCATTATGAAAAAAACAAGTGTTATAAAAATGATTCACAGGGGTAATATAAAATCCTGCCCACTTCCACTGTAAGATACTGAACAACTTCTGATTTGACTTTCCATCGAAGTCAAAAGCATACAAATACTACCCAGATACTTAAATTCTGAGAAGTATTAGTCTGAGCTTCCTGAGATGTACTGAAGTAACACACCAAGAAAAGGTTAGACTAAGTGGACTTCCTACTTTTAGGCCAGCACTGTTATTACCGAAGGATATATTCCAAAGAAGCAATCTCTGACAGAACTACTTACTGAGCTGTAGTAAAAACTCAATGCAGAGGAAAGCAAAAATCTTCCAAAGAACGTAACCTTCCAGTGTAAATAAAGACAATGAAATTTGCATCCTGCTGAAAATGTGGTAGAACAAAACTGATTTTCCTGGTCAAAGAAAAAAGCATAAACAACATCTTTCAATTTAACTGAAAAGACTACACTTATTGGGAATAAAATACACCTTTTGATTATATAGAAAAATAAGGGAATATATTAAAAAAAAAAATCTATCACCAAACACAGCTCAGTCCATGTATTTCTACGTTAAAATTGGGAAATGACAGTTACAGCTACTCATTTTTACAGTGGAGAAAGCATAACTGAGACAAGAAAAAAAAAATGCAGAAAACAAGAGTAAAGGCACGGAAGATGCTCCAATACCACTGAAGGCACTGACTGGAGCTGGTTTCTTTTCTGGCTGTGGCGTCCAAAATGCCATAGGCACTTCAGAAAGCAAAGATAACTATACCCAGAAGTTATCAGCAGATGAAAAACAGATTTAAGCTGTAGCAATTTACACTGTTATTTCAATCCTAATTTACATTAACAATCAAGAAAATTTTAATCTTTTTTTACATACATAACTACTTGTTTTTCCTAATGAAAGGAAAATTAGCACTGGCTGGTAACCAAGTGGTAACAAGGCTGGTAAGCTGAACACACTGATCTGCCCCAGGATGTAACCTCACAGTGAATGTTTTAGTAATGTTTACTTAAGGTACACTGCCTCCTTGCATTTTTTGTACTGTTTTATCAAATATTTACACTCGTAATTTTTTACTTTAGGCTTTGAAATAGTGAATTACTTCTTTGTATCCTGGACGCCGAAACTTGAGAATTAAGTTAAACTGACGTGAATCACAGATGTGTTATTATTACTGGAATTGCCTTTTCCTTGTTCGAGACAAGCAGTATTTCTCAACTCTGAACGGAGAAACAAAACTAACACTATCTATGAAACGCAGTTTAATGCTTAGGCAGTGGTTTGATGTGTCCTATCTGGCAATTCCTACATTTCAGCAAATAAAAGATAATCAAAAGTATAATAATTTAGACAGAATAATCTTTTACCTATATAAATGATTTAAACATCTCATTAAAATGTTTTAAGAGTTTTAACAGTACTTAGCTCCCACTCCCAAATATGCCTGTAACTGCCTTACAAACAAGCTATCTCAGAAAAGTTGGCCAAAATCACTTTGGCTCTTGAGAAGTGACACTCGTTTCTTCGTTTGTCATGCAGAAGTTAAAGAGGATCTCTCTTGCAGCTCCTCTACTGAAATAATCTCTTCCTGAAGCACATGGCAGAGATTTGGATCGTTGTTCCTTATGTGGGATGGTACATCAATCAAAGCTCATTGTTCCCTCACCCAAGTTGGGAGGAACATGAAGACCAAGCAGTAGTTAAAACTTTTACTTCCCCTTTTATCTTCAACCGTGAGGATCAAGCTCTTGCAGCACAAATATGCCAAAAAACAGAAAAGCCAATCCTGTACCTCCGAGACAAATCGTTCAGACCTAAAAACCAGCTGAAACACTAGCAGAATCAGTAAATCTCTTCCTAGTTATTCCAGAAATCTAATCTAAAGATTTTATTCAGACAAGAAGCTGCAATTCTAATTTTACTTTATGAAGAATTATTCAACAACTTCAAAAACATGGAAAAGTTTAGTTGAATTTTCTGTAATGGAGAGGTCACAATGCAGATTTTAAACATCATGTGGTGACTTCTATTTCCACTGCTGAAAGGAGGATGAACTTATAGCCCATGGGAAGCATTCTGTCTTCCTACAAAAAAAATAGATGCATGTTTTTATTTGGGTTATGTTTTTATTGTCCAGAGTGACCAAAAAACCACCAAAAAAACAAAACAGGTTGCTTGTTAACACTACCGCAATAAAGGGCAAACAAAGCCCGAGTAGAATACCCTGGTATTAAGACGTGCTAAGTGGGTAAGTCAAAATGTCTTAAAAGAGACATGCTGAAAATGCTGAAGAGATCTGGTGTCTTCTGTTTTGGAAAAGCTTTTCTGGATAAGTTGCTTAAGAATGGTAGCTCAGAAAAATGCTTTCATGCAAAAAGAAAAAAAAAACAACAACAAAGCCAAACAGATCAAAATGAAACACGCCACTTAAAGGAAGGGTCTCTTTAAAAGCCAAAGCACTTCAGAAAACAGAAAAATACGCCACTTTAAGGAGAAAATTAAACAAACAAGTAACAAAATATGTAATGCAAGAAAAGCAAACAAGCAAACCATAACCCTCGAGTTTGAAGAGGTATGGCAGAGAAGGAAAGACTTGAGGGGAAGGACCTGAAAAGCTCCTCTCCTTCAATCATCAAGCTTATGAGTTTTCTGCTTCCTAACCCAACTTATTCCAGAAGAATAAAAGTATTCTAACAGGAAATAACACTATACTGAACAACAGCAATTCATGACTTATTCTAGAATAACGACTAACGTCTTATTCTGGAATAATTTTGGCTGATAGACAGGCTCTCATGCAGATTACAACTACTAAAATGAAGAGATTGTGTTTTCTGCCTTCCTTTAGGGAAACAAACATGTACACGCTCCCCATTCATGCATGGCACAAGATACTTCAGAGGATACGGTAAGGCAACACCTTCAGCTTCCTCTGGGATCAATTCCCAGAGGTGCCCACACCCTCAGACAACCCCAAGCAGAGCCAGGCCTACCCTCAAAGCCAGACCTGGGCAGCTAGGCACTGGGGGTGCAAGCATGGCCGTGGCCCTATTTTTGCACCCCTCATAACTACTCACTTTCTACAAGTCCTCCATTACCTAACACGGGGCTGCCAACACGCACCATGCTTCCCCGTCACCATAGAAACAAAGCACGTACATGCTAAGGTGCGTATGGGGGCTCTGGGAAAGATGTTTCAAGCCAAACACAGCTCAGACAAGATATTTTGAGCCAGAACTGTTCTGCACAAACACAGCACATGAAGCTACTGCACTAGAGATCAGCTCAACACTGAGCAGTGGCTGCACACTTCCTGAAGTTTCTAGAGCCAGAAAGAAGATGAAGCAAGATTTAGTCAGGACGCTTAGAAGCCCTACTGCACTTACGTTTCAAGAAGAGCTGCAAGTACTTTGCACGAGAATGCTGAGTTCTGCGGCAGGCCTCACGCTGAGACAGGGATGAACCCTGGGCCTTCTCCACCATGCTATGTGGGGGCTGTCCCACGGCACAAACACCTGTGTGTGACAACAGCCTGACGGCACTCTGACTGATGTGCACAGGGCTGATGGCATCATGGCTTCTCTTAGCACGAGTCAGTACTGACTCAGGAGCACTAAAGCTAAAGCAAGTTCAACAGATCTATCACTGCTTCAAGTAACTTCTCAGAGAGCTTCCAAATGAGAAGGAGGGAGGAAAACAGATTAACTTTCAGATGAAGAGAATCAGACTGTCAGACCAGTACAAGAAACTCCACATAATATGACTGGAAAAAAATTGCAGCAGCATTACAAACATCTGAAATAATCCAATAGCTGAAGTTTGAAAATTTAAAGGAGTAAAACAAGCAGAAGTGCAGAAACAGACAAAAATCTAACAAGCTTTTTAGAATAGCGCTCCTTTATATTTCAGTGATAGCAGTTATGGGATTTACACCGTTATCTGGATGGAGTCCTCAATGACACAGAACCACTTGTACACGGCCAGAGGATGCAGGCCTCACTCCTGGCACAGGAGGGGCAGCAAATGAAGCAAGGAGCTGAAAACAGAGAAAATGGGTGCTTCCTAGCATTGAAGCCTTGAGAATGGAACCCAGGCAATTTGATTATGGTGCCGGCTCTGCCTCAGTATCAGAACAATCAAAATTCATACCCCTCAGCCACACAGATTAGAATTGCAGTCTCTGCTCTGAAGCTTGAAAATTCTTGAGACTGTGCAACTCTGCATTCTCTTGGCACACTCATTATATAACAGTGGAACCAGGACTCATTACAGATTTTTTTAATCTTGCAAAATTAAAGAGACAGAAAAAACACTTTTTTTTTTTTTTTTTGGTATGACATCAGCAGAGCAGATCAGAAGCCCCCACACTACACACACTACAGATGATCCCTGTAAAAAGATAGATCACTGCCCCCTGACCAGGGCACCAACATGATACTGTGAATCTACCCTGCTACAAAATCTCCAATTTGTCTTGGTCTTAAATGGAGAAAGAGAGCAGGGATTAGCAACAGGAACTAGTGCTTATAAACTTACAATTTTGGTACACGAGGACCACCACTTAGACAAAAACCACCATTTCCCATTTTAGATGTATAGGACTGAACGCTCAATCCCAAATAGTTTCTTTACACTTTTCAAAACCACGCCCCTGTTCAGGCTCAGAACGTGTCGGCCTTGATCACACATTTCACATTAAGGCAGTGTTCTGGGACATGGAGGAAGCATGGCATGTACAGGAAGAGAAACACCTGGAGCACCAGGCTTTGCAGAATGTCACCAGCAAAGAAGTTTCTAGGAAGCCATGTAAACACCCCTACATCAGAGCAGGCCCTGTGCTCCCACCTTTCACTAGAAGTATTTAATCCTTTCAAAAGGTTAAAGAGAGAAGTCACTTTTGCCCTCAAGGTTTATACCACCTCACCAAAACTCTTCTGCACAGCTTCAGGATATCAGGAGAACTTCTTTAAGAAAGGGCTGTAAAGCACTGGAATAGGCTCCCTAGGGAGATGGTTGAGTCACCACCCCTGGATGTGTTTAAAAACCATTTGGATGTGATGCTCAGGGACATGATTTAGCGGAGGGTTGTTAGGGTAGTATGGTTAGGTTGTGGTTGGACTTGATGATCTTTGAGGTCTTTTCCAACCTGAGTGATTTTATGATTCTGAAAGAAAAAAAATTGCAGGCAGGAGTCCTCACCAAGAGATCTATCTTGCCAATTCTGCCCTTAATTAGGGAAGACAGCCAGTTTCAGCTGTAGTTTTTAACAAAATGCACCCAAGTTTTCAGTATTTGTTTTATTAATGACATTCTTAATACTTCTTGTCATTACACTTGTTTATTGACAGCGTTCGACTTCACTAAAACTGAAATAAGCCAGTTTCATTTTTGCTTTGACAAACTTCTGTCAGTGTCACAACTTGTCAGGGCAAGTCAAAGAAAAAGAGCAACTGGCAACAGTTGTCAAATATTCTTGGAGAAGGCCTAGTTATTTGGTACTGTTTTTCTAGAGTTAATTTTTGAAGAGAGAAAAGAGACAGCTCGTTCCATAGACTTAAACACAGCCTGCTCTCACAAACCATTCAAGCCAATGCGGGCTCCCATGTCTGCCAGGCTTCTAAGCAGGTGAAATGTTTGACTCATGGTAGGAGCACAGATTACAGGACTTCCTCACCTCACAAAAATACCACATGCAGCAGTGGTCACATTTCTTAAGCACACTACACCTGGAGGAAAAAAAAAAATCTTTACGACCTCATCTTTAAACATGGTTTAACTGTTCTGACAGTATATGTTTGGGGAATTCTTGTAGAGCACATACTAGAAAAGTATGTTCTAATCCATACAAGTTTGGTATCACTCAGTAATGCTGAACGGAGCACACTTTCCCTGATAGCGCACACTGCCATAGCAAAACACTGAATTATTGGAGACAACAATGTGTGAGCTCCTTGCACACATAGCTGCATTTATCAGGATTACATTGGGATTTTATTTGTGCCTGCTTTATCTGGAGCAGTGGGAATTCTGGCCTGCAATTATGCGTAGCAAGTCTGCTATTATTTAATTAGAGGAACATTTATACTTAATTTTACTACTGAAAACACTCAAATGCACATTTTCTGCCCCTAAGCATATCTGAAGATTTGCTGTTTCCTTTTGAAAAAATATTTTCTTGTTGCAGAAAGAATGGTGAATATAATACAGTGAACATAAATGCATACGTATTCTCTCAGCAGACTGGTATCAGAGATACTTGCATGAGCATTATGAAAAAGATAAACTGGAAAAGATGTGAGAACAAATGCACATAACATGCTTGTTTGGCTCTTCAACACAAACGAGTGCTGCTCAAAACTACCACAGCCTTGGAGACTGAGCTCTATTACAGACACTACTCAATGAGCAGGAGAGACAGCACGTTTATTACCCTGGTACCTACCATATACCACAAAATACGTTACCCTATATGATGCAACACTGCATCTTGTACGAAAAACCTATGTGGAACAGTATCAGTCAAGAGAATTCATGGAATCATACTTCAACCATGAGTTGAATACCTCTTCTCTGATCTAATGTAGGAAAAGTTTAACAAGAATATAGATTGCCTTAAGTCTAGAAATATTTATTAATACGGCATACATAAAAAAGCACCCGGTTCCCTCCTTAAATAAGACGCAGTGATGAAAACTATTTCTGCTGAAAAGCCAAGACCTCTAACAAGGTGTCAGGACATAAGAAAAAACGTGGCAAACACAGTACAAATATCTCAAATTAAAACTCAATGCCTTTATACAATCACCAGTAACGAAACAAATACTTTGCCACCAGAAGTGCTTTCAGATAAAGTAATGATTATTTTGAACTGGGAAAAAAAAAATTAAAAAAAAGAAAAAAAAAAGGAGAAGGTTTTGAGGAACCATGGTGAATCCATGCAATTTTTGTTTGCAACCACTTCCAGCGGTACGGTAGCTGTGCGAGCTTTGCTATTTAAAATTTGTTTGCTTAAATGCTGAACATGAGAACAGAGAGGAAACAGCCAAAGATGGTTCATTTTGTAAACACCCATAAAGAAACCGGGAACCTCAGCAACATGGCAACTGCCAGCAAGCTCTCCAAGTCCTTGAAGGAAACTGCAACCGGTTCAATCGGGAAAGAATAGTAAGAGGGAGAAAGCATATGTTTCAGCATCAAAGCAACGAGGTTTCAGACAGCAGGGCAGATGCTGTACCACAGGGTTGAGTTTTGATTTTGTTTTTGAATCAAAGCAGTGAAAACCAAAACCGACAAAGTATTTCCCGTGTCTCCCTTTTCAACTCACAGCAACGTTCTCAACAGCTTTTTGTTTCTGCTGTTCGCTGTATCCCATCAAGTCATCACCAACGCATATGATTTTTTTCCAAATACTCACAAGACAGGCTAAATAACAAATATAAAAAGTTAGCCTAAGAACACCAGGAATGCCCTCAGCTTTAATCCTGTGACTTCTGATCCTGTCAAGATATATTCCTTTCAAGAAAGCTCTTTACTTCTGAAGCACGCACTGATGTCGTCACTGCCTTTTTAACAGTTCAAGCACATCAGATTTTAAACAAACAGGGGAAAAAAAAAAATGTCCTTTTTAAATTCAAATGTTAACGCTGGCTCCAGTTATACTGAAACAGCCAAAAGGTATTTTTCTGCAGTAGTACAGTACTCAAGAAACGTTGTTAAGGTGAACCTTTTAAAAAAAGAAAAAAAACATTACTGACTTGAAGATTATGTAATATGTAAATTCAGTTTCACCTTCAGAATAGTACAGCGTAGCACAGAGCCCAGGAGACAGCAAGAAGCCGTTCACAGAACTGGAAAAGCCTCCCTGGGACTCTAAACACAGAGCCATTGCCTCAGTCTACAGCTGAATTGTAATGATTCCATCATAATTAATTAATTGACTGCTTTCAAAACAAATTACCCCCCCTTAAGAAAAAAAACAATGCAAATTCCTTACATAAAGGGAAGAAAATTTCTGAAGCTTATGCTCGTCCTCAATAGCAGAAGTAAAATCAGCCTCCTGAAACGTGTTAAAATCCTCCCAGAACTACTGAAAACAAACTAGTTGGCTTCGCTTTCTCAGATAGGATCTCATATTCACTGTCCAGCATTTGGACTTCGACTGTAAGAAATTCTGAAGCCCCCATGAAGCAGTATCCTCATTAATATTCAGGGAAGATATATGAATATAGCAAATACTGTGTTTTAAAAAACGTAGTTCACCTTTGCTTTCAAATCAACAGCACCCGAGGCTGTTTAGTCCGTCACAACCTAGAAATGGTTAAGTGCACAGCTCTAACTTAGACTCGGTGCTTCTTTAATTTATAATCTCCTAAGTCAAATTACCTAGGAAAATGACCACAAGAATGCCTGTGCTGGTGGAGCAAAACAGTATGACAGCCTGAATCTGTAAAAGTGCCCTCAAAATATAAATCCAGAGCAGTGCCATTCCCTCAAAGAGAAAGGGGCCACCTGCAACACAGAGGAAAGTAAACAAGCAGGGAAGCAGCGATCCCGCTTCTCAATAGAGCAACTCAGACTCCATCTTAATCCTGTCATCATTCATCCCCGCTCAACAGGCACTACATAACGCAGCACTTCTTCTGTTGGGTAACAACACTGAAACTCAGAAGCATTTCCAGACAGCACTAAAATCTGCCATCAGATCGGGAATTCTGTACAGTGCTTGCTGACCTGCATGCTCTGACATTATTATGTTAAGTTGCATGAACAGCAGATTGACCCACGAGGCCACACGTCCCACTAATTCCTTCATTTGAAAACTAAGAGCATTCGTGAGCGCTGCATTGTGTTCTCACTGACCACACAACAGCACCGAGAGGAAAAAGAAGTAATACAGAAACGGATCTGGAAAGGTACAGAAATACCCTCATTTAACTAATGTCTAACTGACAAATGCAGTGAAATCTTTACAAGAGCAGTCAAAAAATCACTACAAAAAAAAAATCCAGCTGTGGCAGTCAGGATTTTAGAAGGCTGCCTGACACGTGCTCATGACTGACGGGAAACCTAATAGTCCTTAATGCAGCTTTTTAATTAATCTTCTGCACCACACGTTACAGTTTAAAAGAATTTAATATTATTGACTCCAGGCACCACAAACCTTTATGTCGTACTCCATAAAATGAAGCTTTGTAAACACAGCATAATGCTCAATTACTGGGATATTGCTGGTAGCCATGATGACACCAAAAACGCTGCCAAGTACCCGTATTCGCCCTTACATGCAGTGAGGTTTGTTAATGAATTCAAGGCCATTGATGATATCAATTAGAATAAAATTAAGTGCAGATCGTCTAATATACGATGTACTTCAGCGTGTAGATCTGCCCTATTTTCACAAATGATTTCGAATCTCAATCCTGTTTCCCAGTCATTCACAGCAGCACTCCAGTGCTGTGTGCACAATCAGCAGAGAGGAACGACTCCGGCCCTGCCAGAGCTGCTGTCAGAACTGCAAATGAGGGAAATATATATACGTACGTATTTCAACCCCCCCCCCAAGTTAGAATGCTTGTGACATTCTAGGAAGTAAAAATATCCACTGTGCGAGAAAAAGCACTGCTGCTGCTAACGTATCGTTAGGTTATGTGCGTTGAGCTGCAAGCAACGCCAAATGAACTCGGACTGAACGTTACATGAGGGCTCGCTCCTCTTATTCCAAGTAACACTCAGTAAGCCTTCCGGTATTCTCCCACTTCCACCAGCGACAGAGCCTCCTCCACCCCACAAGTGGATAATTAAGGATCACCTCCGTGTAATTTGTCGAGGTAATGAAACGGTGTATGCACGAACAACGAGCAGCTCCATTTTAGCACTGGCAACCGCAGAGCAGTCGCACCGAACAGTCACGGTGGCTGCTTCAGTAGTCCTGCATCGCTGCATTTCAGTCCTCTTTCCCCCCCCCCCCTCCTTTTGTAAGGAAGATTTCGAAATATTTAAAACCAAAGTTAGCATTTCGACCTTGCAACAGCCGACGCCGCGTTAGAACGTTTCTGTTATTGTGGTACCTCGGAGGTGATAGGCGCAGGCTGAGCAGAAGCGCTGCCGCCCGCACTGCCATACACCCCCCGAGCGGCGGCCCGCGCCGATCCGCAGTGCCGGTACGGCCCGCCTGGCCGGGGCTCCCAGCGCCACTGCGACGGCCGCTCGCCTTCCCCTGCCCGCCGGCACCGCGCAGATACGAGCGTCGGTCAGCAACGAGCACCGAGAAGCGATTAAGGCACCGCTTGGAAAACGCGTTCGCACGAGTGGATTCGATCTCCGTTATTTTATTTTTGAGCCAACGTTTTCGGCAGGGGGAAACACGCTGACGTTTTCTGAATAAACCCTTCCGTGCCGCGATGTGCGCCTGTGCCGCGAGAGGCATTTTCTGAACCAACGCCGCTTCGTATGAACGAACCGAGCACGAACCTCAGCTCAACCCCGGCCCGGCGGCGGCCCCCTCCGTACCCGCGGCCGGGGGCCGCCCCGCCCCGCCCAGACCCCCGCGCCGTCGCCGCGCCCGTCCCGCGGGCCGCCCGGCAGCGCGCGGCGTGCAGGCACCGCGCCTGAATGGACGGCCAGGTACTTTATGAATGGAGCGATCACGTGCTCCCAGCACCTCCCCGGCTGATATTTCCCACATAACCGTGTCAACAAGCGCGGCACCGCACGGCGACGCGCGGCTCCCGAGCGGCCCCGGCCGCAGCCTGCCCGCGGGCCCTCTCCGCCGCGCCCCGCACCCGGCCCCGCGCGCCCCGAGGGGCGGACGGCCGCGAAGCCGGCGGGCCCGGCCGGCAGGTCGGATGGCGTTGTTTTTTTTATGAATGGAGATTGTGGTATGCAAATGAGAGCGATTCACAAAAAAAGAAAACATGGCGGCGGCTCCGACTCCAGCCCCGGCCCCGCTGACACCGCAGCGCCGCGGCCCGCCCCGGCCCCGCTCCCGGCCCGGCCCCCGCGGCTCGGCGGGGCGCCGCGGGCCCGGGCCGCGCGGCTCCGCGCCGGGCAGCGCTGCGGGGCGGCTCCCGCGCTCTCCTGCCCGGGTGGCAGCTGCGCCCCGCAGCTCCCCGACGACCCGCGGCGCCCAGCGGTGCCCGCACGGCCCAGGGGGGGGTGGCAGCGGCCGAGCGCGGGGCCGTCGGCCCGAAGCTCCGCGGGCACCCGAACTTTCTTGCGATAAAAGAAGTTTCAGAACGCCCCGCGATTGCGTTTCACCGCCCTGAGGGACTCCCGTGTTCTCTGCCCTACGTTCGTCCCCTCTTCCTGCCCCAAAGATTCGTCTTTCTTTTTTTTTATTAGTAGTATTTTTTAAGACGTTACATGCGCTGGGCTGCAGCCGCACGTCCACGCATTCTGCTCTAGGTCTCCTCCAACCCCGACACGTTCAAAACACTGAGATCCCTGAGCTGCCCCCTGCCTCTCTTAAAAAAAGAAAGAAGTCCCAAGTCCTCATTTAAAAAAAAAAAAAAAAAAAAAGACAGAAAAAAAAAAGGAAGGGAAAAAAAAGGGAAAAAAAAAAAAAAAAAAAGGAAAGAAGAAAAAGCAGGGCTCCGGGGCAGGTTTAAGCCGTATTTACACGGACTGACTCATCCAATTAACATTCAGGAGCAGTTTCCTGCAGGATGGAGCTCCCACACGCCCGTTTCCATGCGGAACGCCGCCGAGCGCCGCGCTCCGCAGCCCGGCCCGGCCCCGCCGCCAAGGGGCGACACCGCCACGGCCCCGCGCACCGACCCGCGCCCCCGTCCGCGCACACGCACACGCGCGGGGCTTACTCGGTGTTAGCAGCCGCCGTCTCCTCGCTCATTTTCCCCTCACCGTGATCCGAGGCGGAGCAGCAGCAGCGGGGCGGCCGGGGCGCAGCCAGAACTCACCAGAAACTTCACCATTGTTCCCCCCCGCCCGCCCCCAGCCGCAGCCGGGCCGGAGCGGTCCGGGTCTCGCAAAAGCACGAAGCCGCCGTATCCGTGCGGATGGCGGTGACGGCGATGCAGCGCTGGCGCGGCGCTCCGCTCTCTCTCCCGCAGTTACTGGGGAGCGGCGCGGCGGCGCCCAGGCACAGCTCCCCGCCGCCAGGCGCAGCGCCGCGCCGTCCTCCCGCCGCCGCTCATCGCTCGCCGCGCTGCCGCCCTCCTCCTCCTCCTCCTCCTCCTCCCGCCCTCTCTTCTCCGCCGGATTCCTGCAGACGGCCGCGGCCCGGCGACGGGGGGAGGGGAAGGGGGGCCGGTGCTGAGGAGGAGGCTGGCGGCGGGGGGGTTGGGAGGGCGGCGTTTTAAGGCGGCCGGGGGGGGGGGGGGGGGGAGGGCCGGCAGCGAGGGGCTGCGTCACGGCGGTGCGGTGCGGGGAGGGGGTGCGGCAGGGAGAGCCCCCGACCCGCGGAGGGCTGCGGGAAGTTGGGCGCTGCGCTCCTCGCTCCGCCGCCCCCTCACAGGAAAACTGGGCGGAAGCGTCGGCTTCGGGCTCCTTCCGCCGCCACTGCGCGATCCAAAATAACCGCAGGGGAGCGGGGCGGAGGGAAGCGGGCGGCCCCCCCGCACACTCCTCCCTTACACCCCTCCCGCTGCCCGGCCGGGCTCGGCGCTCTCCCCGAGCCCCGCGGCCGCTCGGCGCTCCCAAAGTAGTTCTCGCGGCGCTGCCTCACGCCATTCCCGGGAGCCGCCGCGGAGGGATACGCGTCGTATCGCCGTGCGCTGAGTGGGGCGCCGCGCGGGCCCGGGCCGGCGGGGCTGATGGGTACCCCGAGCGGGGGCCCCCGCCGGGATCCCCCTACGCCGAGCCCGCGGGATAGAGGCTCGAAGCGGGGCAGGTAAGAGCGGGGGAGCGGCGCGGTTGGGGCTGACAGTGCGCATCCGCTACTTCGGAGGCACTTCTCCCAACTCCAGCCCCGTTCCGTTTTTCCTGGAACCGCTCATTCCCTCCCCGCTGCCGCACAGCAGCGATGAGCTGTCCCCTTCCTGTGCGGAAACGCAGCGGTTCCCACGCGGCCGTCCGCGGGCTGCTGCCCCCGAGGGGTGGGGAGGCGGGGGGAGCGCCCGGGGCACCGCCGGCAGCGGGGCGGGGAGCGCAGCCCTGCCGGGGCCGGAGGGGCGGTTCGTTGGAATGATGTCTAGAGACTTTTCCGGACGAGAAAAAGCTGAAGTGAAGAGAAAGTTCCCGTCAGGTTTTTTTGGGGGGGGAATTCTTTTTGGAGGGGAATTCTTTTTGGAGGGGAGGTTCATAGAAATTAAAGCATTTTAAATAGAACTCATTTCATGCATATGTATGTCTATATAATCTTGTCTTCCAGGCAAAAGAAAGCATGGGTGGTTTCTGTTCACTGTAACGTTCCTGTTCCAAACTCCAAAGGGGCTCTGCCATCAGCGTGATGGAGCAATCATAGCAAGCTGCTGTCACGCCGCTCTGCTCAGTGGCCCACGTGGCACGTGTTTGCACGCATCCCAAACGTGCCATGTGATGCTCTCTTCCTTATCAGGGCAGCTTTTGGAGGAAATTTGCTAATTGTTTAGTAAAAACATTTTTTTTCCTAAAATGGTACAGTCAAAAATGGATCGGTTATTCATGGCACAATCTCATCTGAATACTAAAAATATACCAGAAACCTAGTTTTGCACGATATTACAATTCTCAGTGATTCAAATGTGTGATTTGAATATAGGAACTTCTCTCCTGCCCCCTAAAAATGTGTTTTGAAACTCAGCTGTGGGGACATCATGTTACTCTACCTAGCAGCAAGAATTCTTTTCGAGTACTTTCTGCCTTGTGATGGGCAGATAATGGCCTGTACAGGAGCGCTCGGGAATCAACTCTGTTTGTCATACAGCTCTATTCAGACACCTCTGAAAAAAGAGACATGATGATAACAAAAAGATGGAGAAATCTGCTGCATTTTTTAAAATTCCTTAAATATATTTATTGTAATAACACTTGTCACCATGACGATTCAATAAAAGGAACTCGTTTGTAATCTAGCACAAATAATGAAAGCTTTTAAGAATGTCTACATTAAGAGTAGAGTATGTATTCATTTATGAACTGAAAATGTGATATTAACCGCATGACTTTCGGGGATCTGCATGGAGGAGGTAAGTAGAGAAGAGCTCACTGCTTCTTTACCTCTTGTAGGTCTTCAGCTTCTGCACACGATCTCATGGCTCTGTACACATAGTAGAGGTCTTAAAAGCAGTTTCTGTCTCTATCTGAATGTCACAAAGAAGACAGAAAACCTGTTGCTTTATGTCTTGAATCAGAAATCCTCTTTGTCTCTGCTGAAATTGGGAAGATAAAAGAACACCGATGTGGAGTGGCGTTTTGCTGGGCAGCAGTCGGTTTCAGAGCCTACTCGTTTTGTGTTTTGAAGCAGAAAATCAGGTGTTTCATTGTCAGTGGCTCATTTGAAAAGTATGTCTGAGCCCCGCCCATGCAAACAGGGCAGAAGCAGACCAGGCACAGGTGACACAATCCAGAAACCTCAGACAAACTGCCACTTCATGTCGTAAGTGCCACATGCTCTGAGACTTTTCTTCCTTCAAGAGTCACACAAAGTCAAACAGGTAGACATACATTCTGTGACTGCAGTTGGTCGTTACAGACTTGACTGTTTAGAAGTTATGAATGGAAATTGAGCCCTATATGCTCAAGAAAAGATCTTTAGTTGCACCTTACAAGAACTAATTTATACCTCAAAGCCATTGCTCTGCTTTGACATTTTGACAGCTGTGGGCCTTGGACCTGCAAATATTCTCTGGCCCTGGTTCTAGAGACACTTTTAAATGAGAAATGTCAAGTTCATCAGCTCTTATCCTTAAAAATGTGTGGTTAACAGGAGTACTTACGATGAGGCAGCAGTCCAGTCTGTATTGGAAAATACGTTTACTAAGCAGATCTGAAGTATGTCTCTTATGCTACTGCTGAACAAAGGACCAGTGTACGTTCTGTCCAGGGTGCTTATTTACCGTTCCTTGAAACGGTTGCACTTGTGTCTGTGACATCTCTAATGGAACAGATGGTCAGCAGTGCTTGTGCCACGTAGTGGACCACAAATCTGTGGCAGAAGAATTATATATAGAGGATGTATTACAAGGGTTAAGTTGCATAATTCTGATCGGCATGGCATTCACATCTTAAAATCCATAATAGGATCAGTGGCAGTAATGCTATCTAGATCAGTCGGTCATTGCAGAACTTAAATGACCAATTCTTACTTAAAGTTTTAACTCCTACGTGTAAAAGTTTTGAAATCTGCCTCTACAAAACACAGTGATAGTTGCACTCACATCTAGATGCTAATGATGAGCTTACAAAAAACTGAAGTAGTATAGACATTCTGCCATTTTGAAGTAAATGGTAACACGTCATTAGGAAATCTTTTCTGTGAGAGTTTCAGTTCAGAATCAGAGTGTGAGTTAAACGCTGGGTGGTTTAATGTCCTAATAAGGATTTAACGAAACTGAGCTGATTTAGTTTATAACAGTATTTCAGCAAAGTCAGATGCTGTTAAATTCTCATCAGGAATGTTGTTACTGCATAGAGGATAAAATGGTGTTTTTCTGGGAGACCAACTTTCTATACGACCTGATAGCGATAGGACAAAGGGGAATGGCTTCAAACTAAAAGAGAGGAAATTTAGGTTAAATATTAGGTGGAAATTCTCTAGTCAGAGGGCCGTGAGGCACTGAGGCACAGGCTGCCCAGAGAGGCTGTGGATGCCCCATCCCTGGAGGCATTCAAGGCCAGGTTGGATGGGGCGCTGGGCAGCCTAAGCTGGTGGGTGGCAGCCCTGCCCAAGGCAGGGGGGTGGAACTGGGTGGGCTTTTAGGTCCCTTCCAACCCAAGTCATTCTGTGGTTCTATGATACTTGATCCAACTGTCTCCAAGATGTTTTCTAGCAAGATGCAAAACTACATTAGAATAAAATCTATAAATTTTAGTGTAGATGGCTCTAGCTCAACAGAATATCAGCATTTCATAAATTACACTAGTTATAGGCTGTGCTAGCTATAGATCTGTATGCTGAGCAGTGAACCGCACAGGGGAATGCATTCAGGCTAAAGCAAGAGTAGGAAATAAGAACTGATTGGCCCTTCGTGAGGTGCAGTTAAACACAGAGTGGGTAAACACCCAACATTGCCTGAGGGAAGGGATAGCACAGAGGGGGATGAGAAAAGAATGGTAGTGCATAACTGCTTTTGTTGGGACTAATTTGTGCTGGCCTGAAGCATAGCCCTTGTGTGTGTCAAATGAGTGAAATTGGGGCCTCAGGACTGTGCTGTTGATAGCAACACAGCAGCTGAATGCTGCAGTCAGGATCAAGTGGGATAAAAATAAGAAATGCTTCCTTGCTTAGAGGAAGAAATTAGAAAATACAATGAAGAGCACATTTCACTTTCAGTTGAGGATGCATGTTTCCCATTTCTGTTTACACATGAGCAGCAGCACTTAGTTCCAAGTCACTCTTTGAGGCAAAGGTAAAGGCAGAGAGAAAATGGCTCTCTTGTACAAGGGCTGATAGGAGTGCTTCTTTCCGCTATAGATGCTTTCCTTTTGGTGTGTTTCTGTGTAGCCTGTGATCGTGACTGCAATGCATGCAGGAGAGCCCCTCGCACCTGTCTAGGAGCTCCCTGATGTGCTGTCACTCACAGCTGGGGCTTCTGGGGCTTCCCTGGCTCCCTGCTGCTGTCCAGCTGGGAGGAGCACATCTGGCCTTGCCAAGTACCAGAGCCTGTGGAATATCGGAGTCATCTTCTGGAGATGCTTTTCTCTCTCCATTGACTCCATAGAAAGCCTAAGGCAAGCATATTTCTAGTTTAGATTATTTGGCAGGTTAAAATTAAGAGGAGGAGAATTCAGGCCAGAAGACTTTTGGCCTCTCAGAGCACACTCCAAAGCTGTGGGAAGGTCGAGTATGCTAAAGGAGAGCACAGATGGATGAATATCATCTTCCATCCTCCCCCATCTCCCTCTTCTTTTCCCACAGTGATTTCTGGCCAAGACGGGTGATTCGAAGTCTGGAGTGGTGGATTTATGGAGTAGGACATTATTTTATTGTTTCTCAAGTCTACCAGCACTGGATGCATTCTTGTCACTACCTAGGCTAAGCCCCAATGTCTATATTATATATATATATATATATATATATAAAATGCACACATACACAACATGTGGCAAATGGGACAACTCCCAGAGCTCTACAGTTTCAACCCTTTCCTTTGAAACTAGGAAAAATATTGCAAAAATTAGGAAAATAAAGGAAGAAAACAGACAATCTAAGTATACTGAAAACTACTGCAGTTTTTTTTTTTTATTATCAATGGTTGTATTACAAAGTAAATATTCTGTGAAGAACACACACATCTTATTCAGAATTTCATTTCAAACTTAATAGAATGTTTCATATATTTCTTTTTGGCTTTTTTTGGACCATTATTACTAATACTCACCCAGAAAATCAGGTCTGAAGACCCTCAGAAGGGAAAGTCCCAAACATATTCTAAAATTAAAGCAGGGCCTGCTGGATAGCAGCTAGGGACAGATCCACTGCGGTCATTTCAGTTTCTATAAAATAGGAAACAGAGGCAGATTTCTGCTCCACGCGCAGCAGTGTGCCGTCTGGGGGAAGCTGTGGTGTGATGCTGGGTGCAGACTGCACACTCAGCACTCCTGATCCTTTCCCAGGCCCACACTCCTGTGTTGCGCAGCCACCAGCAGTCTGTGTGCAAACAGCACAGCACGATGGAACGAGGGCCTGCGATGTGGTGGAAGGTCTTTCAGCCCAGACACCATGGTCAATTGTACATATACCTTTAATTCATTTCAGTGCACAGCTGGGAGGTTAGTTTAAACCACCCACCATCCAAGGGAGTTAGTGCAAACCTGTTTCTTTTTAAGCAAAATGGGCAGAGAGCATTTACACAGCTGCTCAGCATGTTCAGCCATGAGGAAGGAGCTTCCTCAATCTCTCAGCTTCCAAGGGAGGACAATACTTACCCCACCCTCATTTCTCTCACTTCTCAGTATGCGATAGGACATGCCCACTCTATTTTTAAAGGTGTCTCAGAGATTCAAACAGGTACATACCTGTGAAAGAGTGCTTTCTTTCAAGCTTTTCCTTTCCAGTGCTTCCAAAGAGAGACCCAGAAACAGATGTGCAAGGTCTGAAAGGAATGATAACTCAAGCATAAGTGAATGCCATAGGTGTTGTTCACTTCAGAAAACACACCACACGATGCCAGCCCTGCAAAGAGAACATTTGCTTTGTACCACCCCACCACCTGATAACTTTAGGATCTCCTTCCACCGTGCTCCTAGCTGCCATTTAAATGACATCTTTTTATTTAAAGAACCTTAAAACTTGAAGCTTTCTGCGTGGGACTTGTTTCTTTTAGTTTCTCCTGGCTTGTGCTGCAGAGCAGTATAGCAACCGAGCTGCACGTGTCATTATTCCTAGGACCCACATAGAACTGTGCTAAATTAACTAATGGCATGATTATAACATCAAATAAACTCAATTAAATTGTTACGAATGCATGCTGCCTCTTGTGGAAAGGCTTTAACTTAGGGAGGAGACTTGGAATTTAAAACAGGATATAATTTAAAAATCAAGCACTCACCACAGAAGAGTTTTGTATTCATACTGGATGTTTCAGTTCCTCCCTATTTACAATGAAGCAAATCAATCCTTCTATGGAAAAAAATAAATCTCTTGCTTTTCTTAAGTAATAGAGATTATGACTGTTATCTTTGAATTGTATATTACTTCAGATCTGGGCTACCATTGATCCCAATTGTCTGAGAGATTGTTCTTTTTCCTGAGATGATTTTGAAGGAAAATGTCCTCTGGCTTACTTCCCCAGTTCAAGCTCAGCCTGTGTAAGAACTCACCACTGTGAAATGGCAACAGTTGGACAAGCCTGGATCTCCGGTTAGTGGCTGACTGAGAGCAGACATCCAGCGTTGAGATGGCTGAATGAGCCTTTGCAAGCGCTTTCTATAATTTAAAGAATGATCAGCCTAGCAAATTGGTACAATTCTTTCAGCTCACTCAGATCCTGAACTGTTCCAACGTCTCTGAGCTGAGACATAACACAAGGTCCTGATTAGTAGTGTTTATTAAAAGCCCCGTGGCACTTTCTGCCCAGGCTGCCTATAGATGGGTAATCACATCCACAGTTACATAATGAAGATAAACATTTTGCGGCATTATAAACTCTCCTGCTGTGAAGCATAAGCCACCCACGGGCTGCCTGATTTTAGGAAGAACCCTCTCTATTACATAAGTGTTCAATATGGGGGTTTCTTGCACCTGCCTCTGAAGCATCTGGTACTTGTCACCTTCACCAACAGGATTCTAGACTCAATGGACAACGAATCCGAGACAATATGGCGATTTTTATGTAACCAAAGCCTCTTGAGGATATGAGTACATGTCGTTGTCCTCACTGATGTGTCTGCTGAGCACCTAAGGCTATTTAAAATGTATGTTTTATATTCTTCCTTAAAAGTTCATTTTAAAACATCTCGATGTAAGGTAATACTGTAGGAATTGCTATAGGAATGTGCAAATGAGTGGGACTACATTCATATGTGTGATTGTGGGTGACTTCTGAGTACATTGCTGTTCATGAAGAAGCAATGAATTGCTGGCAGAGAAGGTGGGAGTGCTATTACATAAGTTGGAGCTATCCAGGGTATATTTGCCTTGTTCTCAGATGCTTTGTACATTTCTCTTCAAAGAAGGAGTGGAACAGGTATAATTGCTGAACATTGGCCACATCTTACCTTAGTTTAAGCTCCTCCGTACAGAGTTTAGCCTCTATAGATTCTGGATCATCCTTATAAGGGGATCACATAAATACTACCAAAATGCTTGTTAGTAATTAGAAAGAATCTACAAAAGAGATCCATATCAGGGGATTTTATCATTTATAGGCAAAAGAATGATAGATACCTTCTGTTGAAGTAACATCACTGATTTCAAAGCATTCTTTAAGTCCCAGGCAGGGTACTTGAGAAATGAATATTCTCGTTTTCATGAGAACACATCAGGCTCTGGAATGATAAGTGAAGATGTTTAAATCAAAATATTTCCTTTCTGGCCCATATTGAAATCTCACTGATATTTCTGAGAATTAAGCAAATGAGTCAAGATAAGTGCATCCTTGACTGCCTTGTGGCTTTTAAATAGTAAAACTTCCTGCCTCTCTTAAAACATGCCTAGGTGTTTCCTGAATAAAAGTCTTGCAGTGCACAGCAATGCAGTGAAACTTTTTATTGTGGGACATTAACAATATCGTATCTAATTGAAACTTAATGCTTGTTAAATATAGATCTTGGCAGCATTGGATGCTACATACATTAGTTAATAATGATATTGAACACTTCAAAGCTCAGGTTAATCTGAAGCTCTCCAACCAATAGACTTTGTGAAAAGCTCTCCAAGCATTTTCATCCGTGGCTGCAGCTTCCCAATGTATCAGTTCTTTGTCTTCTTCCTGGTGCACGGATTGCAACTGTCACTGAGTCACACAGCTTACTGTGGGACTGCAGCCAAGTTGATTACAACAACAACTTGTGAACCATAAAAAGGTACTTGCAGACCTCAAGGAGAGCTGAATGATAAAGAAAGAGGACACTAAATCCATCTGAAAAAGAGTGGGCTCAGAGAGTATTTTTTGCATCATTCTCATTAGGTTATCAGAAAAGAAATTAGTCCATAATGGATAAATTAATTCTTTTGAGGCGTCACAGACAGCTACAGATGAAAAAGATTTTGAAGTCATCTGGAGTTCACCAGGTGCTGTTAGTGCAATGATCACAGGCACAAGGATTTAGTGGCAAAATGCAACAAAACAAAACCAACTTAGTTACTTTCAATGTAATTCAGAAAAATTAATTTCCCAGTAAAATAACTGCTCACCAGCTGTCTGGGAATATTTAGAATCTTCTGTATGTAAACAATAAAACTTAACAAATTTTGTTACACACCAACAGTTGCACGGATGATCTTTACACAATGCCTGGTAAACACACTGAGTAGGAAAGAACTAAGCTACTGCCCTTGGGGGGGAGGGGGGGCTGGAAAGCACTCTTATTAGAAATAATATCACAGCCTTTTTTGATTACTGACTAAAAGGCTGTCATCCCATCACAGCATGGCTCACATCAATAACTGGGGAAAAAAAAAATACTTGGGGTCCCAATGTTTTAACATAGATATTTTACATGAATTCAAAGGGAGCTGGATATATTGATAACTTTAAAAGGTTTCAGTCCAGTTGGTGAGACACTACCTTCATTTAAAAACTCAGTTTTGCATTTAATAAGCCAATGCTGAGTATTGAGATATGAGACATTAATTTGAGTTATGCAGCTGCGCTGACATGACCAGCCTCATTACATATTTTTTTCTCCTATAGTACCCAATTTCGTATTACAACTACCTAGAGTAATTCACTTCCACACTCACAGCAGGAACTGACCTCTATCTTCATTTCCTAATTAGGAGGAAACATACAAATTTCCACCCTAAAGTTATTTATGATCAGGTTATATCCGTGTTCTCAAGACACCGTCTCTCACTTAAATAGTGATTTTCCCCTTTGAGGCATTCCTAGACCATTGTTAACACAAGCCCCCATACTCGTGGATGAACCATGATCTCTCTGTCCCTTCCCACATGACAGGCTCTCCATCTCCAAGATGGGTTAGACAGCTCATCCCAGCATCTTCCTGAGCCTGAATTTATGCTTCTTGAACATGAATCACAGAATATTTCATATGAAGTACTGCTAGGGATGTGCACTGCACTAAAGGTATTAATCTTCCTGCATCTTCAGTACAGCCTATGAATGCATTTCTCTTTTTCTTCAGTTATGGAAAGTTAGTAGCTCAGAATAATTTGTATCCAGTTAATGCACTCATGTAGTTATCCTCCTGAGCTGTTTCTAGATATAGAGGTCAGATCTTGGAGTAAAACTTCTGTTCATTGTTCAAACCTTTTTTATTTTTTTTTGCCTTTGAATTTAATTTCTGTTAATCCAGCCCTCTTAGTTACCCAGTTCTCTCCGCACAATCTCTGTGATGGGCACTTTCCTCTGCCAGTAGTCCCCTACCCACCTGTGACATGCATGGGGTACAAATGATGCTCATCCCAAGGGTGGTGCTGGGGGAGCTCTACTTGGTCCCTTTCCAATTCCATGCTTTACTTTCAGCACTTGATGAGAAACAAATGCTGGACACAGACATCACTGCTCCCACATGTAATTTTTTTTTTTTAATGAGATTTTAAAATGTATTTTGTAGACCAAAGTGTTAGAGACAGGCTTGATTCTCTCACCTGAAGGCCTTAAAGCCATTTCAGTCCTTCAGCATTCTCCCTGCTGCCACAGCTCACTAACATTTGCTGGCAGTTCACGTGTTTAAATGGAAGCATTTTAATGATTTCAGAACATTTAAGGGCAAATAGATAGTATTAATTTTCAGAGTAAGTATAGAACGGAACCAAAGTTTGAAGCTTGATTTAATGTAGAATTTGGTTTGAAAGCAATCAGAAGATCTGCAGATTCTCTCTCCTTCCACCCAATTTTGAATCAAAACTATGAAAGGCAAAAGACTTTGTGAGAAAGGAGTTTTTCAGGTTTATTCAGACCTGTAGGTTCAAACATCTCAGAACAGTAGGGCAGAAGCCATCCTTACTGTTTCAGTTTAATCTGCAAATCACAAAACTGCATCAGAACTAGCAACAATTTATGTAATTCTTTACAGTTCCAGTATACAAGGCAAGACATAAAGACTAAACGAACACCTACTATCTGCTTTCTCTCATTTCTTAGATTGTAAACTGTTTGAGGTAGGGCTGGTTTTAAGATTATTCTGTTTCCATAGCACTTGGCAAAATAGGGTCTTATTCTTCATGGGCGCTATTGTAGGAAATGCCATTTCTCAAGAAGTATGGACAAAACCTGCCTTGTTGTCAAGGAATCATGGATAATACTAATGTCTTAAATATTTCCTCTTACTCTCTCTGTTCTGTAAATATACATTTTTTTAAATCTTACGTGGTAAATAATAAAGTACATATTTGCTCTACAAATATCAGTATTCTGTTAATATAATGGCCAAATCCAATTTGCAAATATACATAAATTTAATCAGATTTTAGAAGCTATTTTTAGTTCTTTCCATCATACTCAAGCTGCAACGTGTACAGTATGAAATTCCTGAATCTCCCCATTGTGTAAGAGGACAACTGGATTTAAAATTATACTCTTGATTTTCTGAGACTGATTAAAGTGCTTCAGCACAGCTGAACTGTGCAGGTGTAAATTGTCTGCGTGTGGGAGGAAGAGACAGGATTGCTTCTCTTCAGCCTCATCTGATTTTCACTACAGCAAACAGCTTCTTCCCCTTTATGAAATGCATGGCAGTAGATAGGCATTCTGCTCCTCTTGTGATCTGGGATGCTGATGAAGTGTTTCCACTTACTCATTCTAGATGGGAAATGTAGGCAAGTACAAGGCAGAACACATTGTAGGAATTGTGCTCTGTGTTTTTTGTGGAATTCTTCTGTTGCTAAATTAATCTTCTAATATCTGCATAGTGCCCTTGTTTTTACTCTTTCATGCACCCATACAGCCATTCACAAATACACGTGTAGCCATGTACATATGCACAAGTACATGCACAGATATGCATACATACACATGAACATATGAAGAGGAAGCAGTTATAAGTTAATAAACTTTCTCAGCTGCTTTTCTTCCATAAAATTATACATACCGGTCAGTCTTTCATACTGCTACAGTTAGATTGCCTACAGGGCACAAGGATCTCACTGAGCTAGCTTTGAATATACACATAGTGAGGAATCCAATAAAGAATGGAAGTCTGATAGCGTTTGCAGACAGAAACAGGAGGCACCAACAACGATTCTCTATCTACAGCCCACAGGAAATGCACTGGGAGACTAGATTGTTGCTGAAGCACCCAGATCATATGCCTAAAGATCTGTGTTGTGTATTTTTTCCTGCTGCGATTTGCCCAAGGTTGCACTGAGTTTCTGTGGTAAGAACATGAATTGATTACAGACCTCTTGATTTCAACCTAATACATTAACCACACATAATTCTCCTGCAGTTAGTAGAAAATATATACCTGAAAATGTTATATATCTGAGATTGCTGGGAACTGTTATTTATCTTGACTGGCTGTGAATCAATTAAGAACAATAAGAGTAGGAATACTAAAAGTGGGTTCACAAAGCATTTTGGGAAATTAAGAAGTTTTAAGAGCCTCAAGAGAGAATCAAAGAGCAAAACTTTCTTGGAAGTCAATGGAAACAGCAGCTGATTGACAGATTTTATAGAGAACTTCAATAAACCCAGTGCAAGAGTACAAATGAAATAAAATAACCATTGTTTTTTTCAATTACCTGACAAGAAAGAATCTTGCTATTCACAGGACAGAGACTACATGGAAAGCTGCAAAAGGCTGTCCAACAGAAAATAAGTTCTGAGGATGTCCTTCAGACTCCTGTCTTTTTAGATTCCTGTCAATGAAGTCTTGAGACATTGTTTGCTGCTATGCCCTCCTGAATGAACCTAGTAATTACCTATATTCAAACTGATAACCATCTGAGTAGCACTCCTAAAGTATAGTTCAAGTTACAAAACAGAAAAAGAAAGTACATATGTCTTCTCCAATGTTAACCAAAACAGTTATTCAGCACCATTCATCTGGTTTGTGTTCCTCTTCCTCCTGAAACCATCAGAAATGCATTGATGTGGTATGTCATGGTTTAAATGGTTTCATAATAAAAATATTTTGACAAATATTTATCAAGTGCAGAAAAAAAATGGGATAAAAAATATTCATACTGCCAAATATGCATTTATTTACTTGTAAATCTTCAGTTTTGCTTTTAGAAAATACACTTCTTGAGATCTTCTTTTGCCTAGCCAACAGCACAAAGGACATTATCAAGGAGATATACAGTTACGTGGAATTTATACTTTCACGGTTATTTGCTAACCAAACTACTCCATCAGCCTTGTGTTTTAGGTATTAGTTAAGGCAGTCCTGAAGCAAGCTGACCCTGGGACAAACAACAAGAGCTGCGGAATGTAAAAGCAGCAGCCTCTCCCCTTGACTAAATCTCTGGACATTTCAGCTGAATTCACTTAGATTCAGATAGATCAGATTGTTTTTTCTTTGTTCTTTAATCTTTCCACCACTCTTTTTCCTTCCTCCTATAATGTCAATAATGTTGATTTTTGTTTTATCTTCCATTAGTAATAGAGTCATAATCAATGGCTTTCAGGACTGGTGAGAGCTGACATTTACTTTGGAATTACCCCAATCTGCCAGACCACTGCTATCTCCTGTGCTGGCCATGAGTATACTTCATTGCTCATAAAGATGCTAGTTACTGTGTAGTGATTACTTATATTAATTGAAATGCATGTAGTAAGCTTTGACAGCATCATAATGAATCCTCTGAGGACAGTTCTCTTGTGGTTCAGATGCTTTGCTGTTTCTCTCAGATTCTTCATTTTCAAATCTACCATTTAGTTTTCCACAGTCTTTTGTCATTTGCTCAGAGTTAAGGTGAAGAAATGTGAAGTCCTAAAGCTGATGCATGCTATTGCTTTCCAAATCCCACAGAGATTCTTCAAACACTGTTCAGCAAAGTAAATTTCTTAGGCAAGTCCAGCTAATATGAATGAAAAAAAGAATCCAAAATTGCTGATGTAAAATTATGTATCTCCACGATCAAAAGGCTCTCATGGGATAGAGAAACACACAATATATACTGTTCTGAAATTACTCAGAGAACAGCTGAAGAAGTCATCCTTCTATTCTTAGAAACAGTTCTGAGAACATTGCCTTTGCTGTATGATCACAAATAAATCCTACTTCAGCACAAGACCCACAGAGACTCAGAAGGTGGCACCTTTCTGAGGCACCTTCAGATCAGGATACCCCATTCCATGATTTTGGATGAATCATTGAATCTTTTTGGGCAAAACTGTTACTATCACATCACTGCCATGCTGATAATAGATATGATGCTATCTCTTCTCATTGTTGACTGAATAATCACCAGCTGAAAAATGCAGTAGCTGGTATCAAACTGTACACAGGGGGCAGGAGTTTCAATATGCAACAGCCAATGTGATGAACAACTAAGATGAAATGTTTTTCTCTGACTTCAAGTAATCTCTCTATTTTTAATATTAAATTTTTAACATGAGATTGAGTAATTATATAGTTATTCACGTAGAAGCTCTTTCCATATTACATGGTTCTCACACTGCGTCTAACAAAGTGTGATTAGCATTTAAAATAAATCCCTTTCCTGATCACCCTGTCCACAAAAGACACTTCAAGGAGAGATCCAGTACACAGGATGTGACTTCTACTCTCATTCATATTTACTTGAAACCCATCTTTCTAGATTTCAGAATTGTTCCTGAGCTCACTTTGCGCTTCCCATTTTGCATTCTCTTCCTCTCTTCTTTTTCTGCCCTTCCATGAATCATTCTTTCATGCATACTACATATTTTCTTCCAAATGAATGCAGCCTGTAATTCTTATACAAAAACTAGAACTGGTGATATTTTCCTAATAGTTTCATTGAAGATTTCTACTTTGGACAAACTTCCTCTGCAATATATTACTGATTTAGTATCCTGAATAAGATGTATAAATCTGCCAGGTTTTATAATGAATGAATATATTAACAAACAAGTTCCTAAGAACTGGAAAGAAGAGAAATGCAATCCCTTTCCACTAAGACCAGAGTGTACAATAGGCTGAGACTTCCATTGGACTGTTTGCATGAGAAAGCTTTCTCCAGGAGAGCCATGTAATCATACAGTGCAGACTATTCCTATAAGACACCTAAGTACATTTTTTTTAACCATCCATGTTCTACTATTTTGGATCTGCCATCATTAGGCTCAAGATCTGAAATAACCCTTCAATAATACCCTATTTTTTTGTTACAGTCATAACAACCATATGGTATGAAGTCCATTACTCCCTCATATACTACAAATCAGGAAATGGTGTGGAATCATATTTGCCCATTGCTATTTTCTTTATGACATTTGTCTATTTTTTCCTTTCTTATTTTTTTTTTCCATTTACGATCCTTTTGTTTTCTACAGAAGAGGCTGAGCTACCAGAAATCAACATACAAAAAAGCTAAGTGATATACATGAAGAGTCAAAACACACACACAAAAAAGACCCATGGAGACCAGTGCTCTGCTCTGTGAAAAGTTTGCAGAAAAAAAAAACATTAATAAAAAGTAATTAACTGTGCCCACTCATGTTCCTCTTGTTTGAAATACAGTTTCAGATCCTATCTGAGATTAGGAAACATACAAACAAACCTACACACGCAACTAATTTCATCAAAGGGATGGGAGGGGTGACTAGAAGAGATCAAATGCTAAAGCCATACTTTGCCACAAGAAAAAGTGTGTATCTGGGAGTGGATGGAGTAAAAAAATTTAGTCCATATGTTCTAATTATCGATGTTCAATGCCTTTGTCATCTGCCAAGAAGGGAGAAATGTAACTGCAAGTATACTGTCCTCACGGAAGCGTCTGATGGTTGCTTTCCCCATATTTCATTTTAAAGAGTGATTGATCACAAAGACTATTGTGTAAGAATCAAGGCAATGCTGTCCCTTCCAGCTCCTTCCAGTTATGGCTTCCTCCAGATCCTATTAAGAGAAGAATTGTGTGTGGGGTACTGCTCAGTGTGCAGGATGGCCTGCTTGCCAGTGGCACCTAGAGGAGCACTTCACACAGCATCATTTTTCTTCTGACTCTGGAGAAGATGGACAACAAAACCACACAGTCCATGTGAGAGGCCATGGGCCAGGCCAAGCTTCCTGCCAGGGGCATAGACCAGGCTGTGCTTAGGGAGGTGGTGGAGGTTCCTGGGCTTGGGGATCAGGGCCAGGAAGGCTCCAGAAGATGGACCTTGCACTTACAGAGAAGCTGATGGACTATTTTCCCCTAGCTATAACAGACTTCAGTTCTAATATTCTCTGATATAATACCAGGTCCTTGAGATTCCCCTTGCCTGGAGCAGGAGGGGCCGTGAGCCCATGGTTGGCAGTACTGGAAGCGTCCCCCCCCAGCTCATCTCCTTTTTCTCCCATTGCCACATCACGTCTGTGTGGGATGTGTTTTTCACCACAGTGAGAAATAAATTTAACTCACAGGACTCTTATTACTCAAACGGAGTGAGGCATATATATTTAATATCAGTGCTGGCATTTTTGGAAAGCTTTGTCAGTTATGTTTCCTGCTGTGTTCAGAATTCTCATCTGTTCAATAAAACAGTTCCTACCCCTGTCCACCCCCCAGGCAATCTCAATTGCCAATTTTCAAATCAAAATATTCCAGCTCTTTAGAGCTTCTTCCTCTTAAAAAAAAAAAAAGAACACCACATATCTAGTGCCAATACTAATAAGCAGATTCAGTGCCAAGCTTCTGCTTGGTTCAGTCACACATTTTACTAAAAGTTTCAGAATAGAGTAAGGCATTAAGCACACTTCTTCCACTGTCCATTTTTTCAGTGAATTACTCAGTAAGTGTAAAGCAGTAATCAGCTGCTGTATCTCATGTCAGATAGCCTCACTTTCCCTGGGCCCACGAGGAGGAACTCTGAACAAGACTTCTCACTCAGACTCAGGTTGTTCATGTTTTCTTATGCAGGACTGTCAGGTGGGCCAATAGTTGACATCTCCATGTATCAACAACAACTGAATCAACAAGAGGCTGTTCCCACACAACTGATGTTTGCATGAATTTTGCCAGCAACTTCAAAAAGATCAAGATTAGCTCTCAAGCAAGTAATTGAAAATATAAACCAATGCATTTTTGCTACTCGGCTTATCTTTTCTGTGTTACTGGTTGCAGATGAATTCAAGTCTGTGTAAATACACCTATCTGTCATCAAGCCCTCTAAATAAGGTGCTTATACACACATGCAATTTTGCACCTCCTTATTTTAGTTTAAGCAATACTAACAGTAGATAGTAGTTGTCAATTTTTAGTTCCCAAACAAAAAGCTGTTTATTAGACAACTAAGACAATATCTATATACACGCATAATCTAATTTTTGAAGGAACACATTTACCTTAGAAGTTACTCTGCTTACTAGAAAAACAAGCAAACCTCAAGTCCTGAAGTCCTGAGCTAACAAATATATTCCCAGGCTGAGGGCATTCTAAGTTCACACGGCCATTTAAATGTTGCCCATAATTTTGTGCAAAGCATATAAAATACTACCATTATATTTCTGAAACATCTGCCCTTTCTTCACGAGTGTTGTGACAGTCAGGCTTATACTGATCAGAATAATTAAATAACATGGTGATAGTACAGAGAATAAACATTGCAGAGAACATAATATAATTTACTTCATTAATTCTGCACAGCACATTCTCTGCTAAGTATAAGAATGACAATGAAATGCATGATGTTTTATCATGCAAATACTCCACACATTAAATGAACTGAAAACCTGATCAGTTCATTAACAATTATCTTCCTGTATAAAAGATCTCAGCTACACTTCAGTATAACAGAATATACAGTTAAGATTGCCCAAGTTTTAAGTCCACACCTCATACAGTAAGCAGGGAACAACTCTGCTTGTGCATGAGATGGCTGTCCTGGAACTTCTGATACCTAGCAAAGATCAGTTAAGCTGGTTGGACTTGTAAGACTGGAGCATTACAAATCCAGGGTGCCTCTCGTGGACAGAATATCAGTCTTCCTTACCTCTCCTCATCTTAATGTATGTGAGTGTTTCAGTACACACAGGTATGCAGTAGAGGACATAAGGGAATGTTGTAACTCATAAATAAGTAACTTGATGGGACACCTGTGTACAAAGAGCCTTATCTTAAGAACAACGCAAAAGCTTTATCTGTAGCTTTGCCAAAATGAAGCAGTGTGTGTTGGTTGGCTGTTCTTCACACTGGGATAGGAATGTTTGAACAAGCCCCTTTAAGGTAGGCTTAGACAGAGCACTGAAGGGGGTTGTGTGCTGCACAATTAGCCTGAATTTTTAGCACCGAGGAAAAGCAAGTCAATGTAATTGTATCACAGCTTGGGAATAGCAGGTTTCCCCACAGGAAATACAGTGCAGGAGGTAGAGCAGTTACCAGGGGATTCAAAAAGTACTTAGATTAGTTTAAACAATGAAAAACAAGTTAATTTATTTCATTCATGAATTAAAAAAAAAAATCAGGCTATGCCAGAGGTTCAGAATACAGTCACATTTTAAAACTGAACACAAGTAAGTTGTCAGCTGGTGCCTGGCCAATTATGTATTTCTGAAACAGATCTGTGCAGATAATCACATTGCCTACAAGGAAAGAAAGAGAGAGAAGAGGGTTTTTTACTCTGATATTGGCCAGTGTTTTCAGTCATTCTTCCATCCTGAGAGCACTGTAACTCATTGCACTTGCCTTAATATCTTTAATAGTTCAGGAGACGTATCCTACAAAAACTGCTGCTGGTGACATGCTTAGTTCTAAATGGTAACCTGCAACATGCTTTCCTCTGATGAAAGTCAGACTCAAGCTAGGTTATGGTAATTCTGTAATCACAGCAACTTGTGCCCTTCCACACTGGTGACAGTCAGTGCAGGTCAGCTTAGGTCAGGTCACCCAACTTTTCTCAGGCCAGGGACATTGAACCTGTAGGTATTCTAGGTACTCAGAAACTGTTATCTTGCACATTAAAGATAGAATCATGCATACAAATAAAAAAAAATGTCAAATTGTAAGTCATGCATCACTGATCTGTGACAAAAGATCTCCAGCACTGAAAATGGTTCCTGAGATGCACAGATGAACTGAAACATCTAAAAGCTTAGATTCAGCCAAGCTGAAGTCAGCACCTTCCTTCATGTTCTCCTTCATTGAAGGCTTCCAGATACAAAACACTGTATCAGCATCTCATGTTAAACTTGTAAGATTTAATTTAGAGTATTTGTACAATCTCCTTAAAGTTTTTTTGCATAAGACATAGTAGAGGTAAAAAAAAAATGTTTCCAGTATGAAACTTCTAATATAATCCCTTGATATCTTTAAACATTATTTCCTTCTGTCTAATTTGTAAGTCAATTAAAAAGAAGCTAAATTCTGACTTCAGAACTGAGTATCAGTGGCACTCACAACTCAAAAATGATGCCACTCACAAAAAATAACTGAGTGAATACATTCAGATTTTTTTTTTTTTTTTAAAGATCTTTCTAAAGCTAAGTTTGCACCAGTAACAGATTTTAGACACTTCCCTTCTCTTTTCTACTGCACATTGCCATAGTGTATTCTCTAGGCCCTGAGCCAACTGGCATGGCCTCACCCTATCAGGGCTGCTAACCTCTCTCTGCCCTTCCAAGTCAGCGGCTATATGCAAACCACTAGTGGAAGTGGTCACTAGCCTGTGTTGACTCCTAAATTATACTTAAAGGCTGTCTGGCAGAATACTGCAGTGGGCAGTGTAATACGACAGCACAGGCAGTTGGGTTTTACAGCTGGGCATAGCTAAAGAGCAAATACAATTATTATTTTTTTTTTTAAATAAAAACACAAAGCAAGTAGTCATCTTGTATCACTTGTATCAAATACATTCTATGACCCATACATAAACCCAGCATTGTCAAGTAAAACTACAACACAGAATGGTTTTATTTTGCAAATTACCCTTTATCAATGGGTCAAAGCCCACTCTTATCAATTTAAGCACTTATGCGGGTGACTTCTTCTTTGCACTGAAATTCTAATTGGAGGACTAAAGCACCTTGTAGCAATTGAACAGATCAATGTGATGGGAAAGGCATTAACAACAAAGGTGTGACGATGGAAGGACTGGGATGATAGAAAGATGTTATAAAGGAAAGGAAGATTACTCACCTGTATCAGAGGAGTCTAAGTTTGTGAGGGAAAACTTCACTAAGAAGAGATCTCCAGAAACTCTTCCCCTGTGGCAGTCAGCCCTTAAATGAGGTCCAAGAGAGGTGCAACCAGGCTCCACCCCTTCTGGTCATGCCTGTGAATTGCCTTCACCTGTGCTCTCAAGGCTGACCAGGTCTTTTCCCTGAGTGCTCTATCAGTGGCTCAGGCTGTGACTCAACAGTTACCATACACATCTCATATAACATGAAAGAACATCTGCACGAAATGAAATCAATACCAGCAACACAATAATAAAACTCAGGTACTACTGAAATATTTAACTGGTTTATCTCATGCTATTTCACAAAGGTGTAAAGTTGAACACCATTTTAAAGATGGAGAAATGGAGTGTGAGAAAATTAAAGGGATGAGACAAAGGCCAAGAATACAGCTAGGAAGAGACAGAAAATAACTGGAGCTGTCTCTATGTTGCAGGATTTTAGCCACATTCATGAGGGACTTATATCATTTTGGACAGAAGAGATTGAAACATTGGATTCTGCTCTGAGTTATGTAATTCTGAGTTTTAAATTTCAGTTGTAATCTCAGCTGAGTTCAGTCTTGAACTGATTTATAGTTATTTCTATATATATCAGCTAACAGTGAGATATGCTTGAAATCACAAGGAAGTGAGTTTGGTAAGAGGAAGATTAACACAGCTAATAAAAGTCTTTTTTTTTTTTTTTTTTTTTTTTTTTTTTTTACATAAGAAAGAGTGGGCAAAGGAGAGGACTTTTTATTTAGAGAAATTAAAGAACCACTATGCTCAGCCATGGCCAACTACTTAACCACCACTTTTCAGGCAGTGATGAATTTGACAGAAACATATCCACTTTCTCCCAGAGAACTGCTTATGCCAAGTCTTTGGAAAAGGGAAGGGGGAATATACTGTAGCCACAGAAGCTGCCCCTGACCGCATGGGAATTGCCTTTTTACAGATTCTATCAGCAAACCAGTTTGGTCTCATTGGAGTAGAACAGAGTTGCTAAGCTGGCCCAGGGTCAGTGTCTTCATATTGTAGAAGAGAAATTTAGAGACCCCTCAAACGATAACATAAAGTAAAAAAAAACAACACAAAAACAACCCTGATTTGTTGCATTCATAAATTCAGTCTTCTATTTAAAAGAGAAAAAGGCTTTTGGATTGATTAACACTGCCAAAGAGGGATTTGGAAATACCAGAGTCAAAACCTCTAGCTTTGCTCTAGTTCAAAAAGATAATTGTTAAGTAAACAGAACTTTCAAAGCAAGAGCTTTGCTCTACATAGCAAATAAGCACTTAATCGGGCATGTAAATGGAAGAGAGGCATCTCAGGTATTTTCTGAAGGTAATTTAAAGGCACTTAGGACTGCTGTTATGTGCTCAAGTTGGTACCTCCGGTAGATTTATAGAACTGGTCAGAAGAAAAAGTAGATAAAAGTTCTTTAGAGCTACTTCGAAGACTGAAGATCATTCTGGATGTGCCAAAATTGCTAGGAAGTGCTTTATATTTATTTTTCTATGTTATTCCTGGAGAAAGGGGGCTCTTTCTTTTCCTTGGTTAGTTCCATGTTTGAGAAACAGAAAGATTCTTGCTAAAGCAGAAAAAGGGTAGTAGGAAAAATCCCAGAAGAAGCTGTGCAACAAAAAAAAAAAGTGAATTATGCAGGCATATATTTGAAGTTCTGTATTCAGAAAGAAAATATGGCAAACAAGGACTAGGAGGAAGTACTGGGAAGAGGATGCAAATATTCTGAGGGGAATTACTGTTGCTCATTTCTCTTCCTCAGCTGATCAGTCTGCTTTCGGGTGAAATACGGAGAAGATGTGATGCGTCATAAGTTACCTCTCCATCACAGCAGGGAATCTGCTTAAAGGCAGACTTCACACATGTAACCTGCTCATGTCTGTTGCTAGTATAGGTATGACTGGGAAAGATGCACTCCTAGCTGAGCAGGAAATGCAGTGTCATTGAGACCTGGAACATATTCTCTGACAGGGAGACTCTGGGGGCTGCACTCCCCCATACCTCATATCTTCTTCACTAGTGCTACTGTTTGTGGGCCCACACTCCAACCTAAATGGCATAGGGCCATCTTTACAGCTTGGGCTCCATCGTTTTTTAGGTACTGTTACAGGGGGAGGAAGCCAAGCTGTTGTTCTCCAAGCAAAAGACTAAATGCACATGCTGTCTGGCAGTTCTCTAGCCAAAATATGATGCAAATTCCCTTGGACAGGTGAGGTATGGATGACTTGAACTCCCTTTCTTCTGCTTCTATGAGGTGGAGGTCATTTTGCCAGATTTTGTTCCCTACAATGCTTTTCCTATTTGACAGCTGTCACTACCAGTTTTCACAAATACTGTCAAATCCAATTTAGACATTTTTTCCTATGTATACATTAAAAATGGTTAGAATTATCACATTAGTGATTAATTCAAGTATTGTGAGAGAAAGTGATCTCATCTCCAAAATTGGATGAAATATGTCCAACTTACATTTTTTCCAAATTTTGAATTATGCATCCATAAAAGGGACTCAGATGAAAAACTAGTGGAATATTTTGTTAACTATTCACATTTTCAAATAGGAATAATTATTTGCTTATAGAGATTGACTCCCAGATAAATAAGGCTACACTCAGTGAATAGCTTAAAATAGTCTCCAACATTTTACACATCTCTTCAAACAAAAACAACTTTTGTGCCAAAAAATGAATATAATGAGCACTTAGAGTAGACACAAACATTTAAAGTCAGGTTGAGACTTCAGCCCATGCAGTAGAAGACATGTACCTGCAATATAGGATAATTCAGTCATTCTTAAAATTACAATCTATTATAGTTTACCAATAATTTTCTAAATCTGCCATCAAAACCACATACCTCACCAAAGGGTTGTTTTTTTTTTTTCTCTTTTTTTTTAAGACAGTAAACCTGTTATTTTCAGAACATAAGACCATATGATCCCTCTTAGGCTTTCTTTTCTAGCACAGATTCACTTGTAATACTGACATTAATCCTCAAACAGAACATGTGAAGGTAAAACACTTTTACCCATCTGCCATTCTGTGTCAAAGAAGTTACACTCCTATATCTACAAATGCATCATTCACCTTAGTTCTGTGAGTGTTGCTCTTAGACTATGTTTTCCACAGATTTTATTTTTCTTGAATCCTCAGTTTCATGTTTATCTCATGTGGTTCAGTAGTTGGTGAGGTCACCAGACTGCTGACCTGATTCAAGGTACATTTCCTGAGGTCAGGCCAAATGATACAATTTTAATGGACAATAGATCACAAATTGTCCCTCAGTGAAATTCTTTATATTGCCATTAAGTGGCCGTGCTTATAAACATGCACCTATTGCTTTACATTTTGTATTTAACTTAATTCTGACAAAAAAAAAAAAAAAAAAAATTCTGACTGCATTATAATAATAGAATCATAGAATCATAGAATGGCCTGTGTTTGAAGGAACCTTAAAAATCATCTAATTCCAGCCCTACTGCTGTGGGAGGGGGTTGCCACCCACTAGATCAGGCTGCCCAGGACCCCATCCAACCTGGCCCTGGACACCTCCAGGCATCCACAGCTTCTCTTGGTAGCCTATGCCAGTGCCTCACCACCCTCTGAGTGAAAATTTTTCCCCCAACATCTAATCTGAGTCTTCCCTTTTTTAGCTTAAAACTCTTCTCCTTCATTCTATCACTATCAGACCATGTAAAAAGTCAGCCTCCCTCCTGTTTGTAAGCTCCTTTTAAGTATTGGAAAGCCACAGTAAGGTCTCCCTGCTGGAGCCTTCTCTTCTCAGGCTGAACAAGCCCAGCTCCCTCAGGCTGTCTTTGTGGGAGAGGTGCTCCAGCCCTCTGATCATCTTTGTGGCCCTCCTCTGGACCCACTCCAACAGCTCTATGACATTCATGCACTGGGGGCCCTAGACCTGAATGTGATACTCCAGATGGGGCCTCGCAAGAGCAGAGTAGAAGTGAACAATCACCTCCCTGGCCCTGCTGGCCACCCCTCTTTTGATGCAGCCCAGGATAAAGTTAGACCTTCTGGGCTGCAGGCACACACTGCTGACTCAAGTCCAACATTTCCTCCATCAGGACCCCCAAGTGCTTCTCTGTAGGGCTGCTTTCAGTGAGTCCTTCTCCCAGTATGTACACATACCTGAGATTGCTTCAACAGTATGTAACACCTTGCACTTGCCTTTGTTGAACCTCATGAAGTTCATATGGGCTCACTTTTCAAGCTTGTCTAGGTCCCTTTAAATGGTATCTCCTCCTATTGTATCACCTGCATCACTCAGCTTGGTTTGATCAGCAAACTCACTGAGGGTGCACCTAATCCCACTGTGTTATTGATAAAGATGTTAAAGAGCACCGGCCCCCAGATGGACCCCTGTGGGACACCACTTGTGATCAGCCTCCACCAGGACATAGAGCTGCTGACCACAATCCTCTGGTTGCAGCTGCCCAACAAATTTTTTATCCACTGAATATTCCAGACTTCAAATCTATTCAAATCCCCTCCAATTTTGAGATAAGGATGTAATAATAATGCTCTCAGGTTGTTTTCAAAACATCCTACAGACCATTCTGTGCTGAATTTTCATTCTTTTTTGGGCATATTTGTCAATGATGAGTACGTGATAGGCTCCAGTCTCACACAACAACAAAATAAGGTTCCTCTTTAGGGAGGAGACAAGCCTTTTCTCTGTGTGTTCCTATACCTACGCAGAACTTTTCATTGTCCTTGGCTGGATCTCATAGCACCAACTGTACAATTAGAATAATATGACACTGGGAGGAGAATAAGAAGCATAAATCAATGTTGTTTTTTGTTTGAATGACATAGTTTTTAATAGATACAGGCTGAAACTAAGCTTGCACTGCACTTAAAACATCCCAAGATCTGTTCTTCCTGGTTTCAGAGATCTTGCTACTGTTATTATAAAAGTTAGAACTGGCTTTACTTCCCATGCCTTTTCAATTTTTGCGACCTAAAAAGCTGCTGACATTTCAAGTGACAAATCTAGTTTCCTCCAGTTCCCAGAAGATGAAGCATAGCTTCAGATAACATGTGAATCAGCTACTGCTGCCAAATGGAAATGGTGTCTTTTGGGGCTAAAACTTCAAAGAAAGGATCCTGTATTAGCAGCACTGAGTTTGCTGTATGTCTTGAACTTAAAAGCAGATAATAACCTTTGAATCTGAATATGCTGAAGATACCTTTACTAACAGAACTTCCAGCTCCCACAGAAAAAGATGGCTTGGCAGCTGAACTAAGAAAGCAAGAAAGCTCTGTAATGACCACCATGTTCAATAAACAATGAAAAGCTGTGCAGGGGTAAAAAAAAAAAAAAAAAAAGGCAATGTAAGTGGGTGGCAAGGTGGGTGAATATTATTTCTACCTGTCCTTTCAGGTCCTCAAAGGAATCACTGGATATATAAATTAAGCTACAAGCCACAGGAACCATTTGCTGTCTCATCAACCTTGTTAAGTGGTAGGGAATCAGGAGTTCAGTGCATTTATGCAGTTAGAGAAAAAAAGCCACTGATTAGTCTCATGGACAAAGCCTCTTGGTATCTGAAGCAGCAAAATTCCCTTGTTCTAGTGAAACAGCCTGCACTGTTTCTCATTTCTCTCAACAGGGTTCTCCTTTACAAGCCTTACTATGATTGAGATACAAAGTAAAGGACAGGGTGGGGAAACTTAAATTTTGACATATGAGAGATGTTTAAAGCGAAGAGAAATTTAAATACAAGTGTAAATACAAAAATGGTGATATAAATAAAAGTACAGGTCACATCTACTCACCACAATCACTCTTGCTTTTATTGTGGTAGGACCAAGGGACTTCAGCAGTGGTACAGATTCCCTCTGTGTTCACTAAGGCTTGAAGACAGATTACAAATGCCCTGAAGAGCTTCCAGCTTTTAGGTACAGTTGAATTTTATTCAGTATCTTCATAGAATAATGTTTTCTAAAGGAAAATTGCATTTCTTTCAAAGAAGGAAGACAGTAGAATATGTCATACTGTCACAAAGGGAACTGTATCAGAAATGCTATCACTGATTCTACTGCAGAGAGAGTAAATTTGTATTTATATCTTTTTTACATTGATGTCTTTAGAGATCATGTTATTTTCAGTTCTCTGGAAAGTACAGCCTTTTCCAATCCCCTTTTGAGAAAATCTTATATAATTATGGAACAGTACTGAGTGGCTTTAAAACAGAAGTATCCACTCTGTTCTGAAAAGTCTTGCATATGCTTAGGAGACTGCATGAATCATCTTTATCATCACAAAAGGAAGCATCCAATTAGAAACAGACATTTGAAATTTAGAGTGAGGGCATGGCAGCCTACAGGGATTGGTAAAGCAAGGAAAAAGCATAATAACATGCTTGTGTTAGGCTGGTATACTATTTAGTACCCATGTGACCACAGATCAGAAATGTCTTACTCGCCAAATAATGTTTTGCTTTTGTGGTCTGTATACAGTTACAAATTAACTGTGAATGACAATCTTGGCATATAAATGGTTAGCAGATACGAGAATCTTGGCATATAAATGGTTAGCAGATATTAATTCCAGAATTTAGGCAGCTGTCCTGTGCAACCTGATATATTTTGTAAGTAGTTTTCCATATAAAATGTCTCACAGAAGGCTTTACAGCTAATCGTCCTTTGTATATGCATGCACAAGAGGATACGAGTTGCAATATAATCTAAATTTGGCATATGTAGACACAGTATAGGTAGAGGCCAATGAATTAGAATCTACTGTAAAAACAGATACTCGTAAATAGCTAATTAAGAGTTTATCAGCAAGTCACTATGCAAAACAAACACTAATATTTCAGTAAGGCATAATATTGTGTGCAAGCTCAGCTGTCATATCTTATTGGAATGGAGGCTTATGTGAGGTGTAGACACCACACTGCACATAGCACTATGCTTTATGTAGGAGTAGCAGAGTAAAACAGGAGTATGACAGGGTGGTTCTGCTGTAAATCTTCATCACTACTTAGATTTTGAAAAATTAAAGCCTTATGAAAATACTTGTTCCAAGCAATCTTTTACCTTTAGGCTCATTTTCCTAAAAACAGAAAACGTAAAGTATTAATTTAAGTAAAGTAATACTTTAAGTAATACTTCATGCTTAATAAAGCATAAATATGAAAGTAAAAACATATTACATTATCAGAAGATGGTTTTTCACAACACTAGAGATGTTGCTGAACAAAAGAACAATGTCATTGACTACTACTGGACATTCAACAGCGTGTGCTAGTCATGTCAATGTGAGGAATGCTCTCTTTTCATTCTCTCTTCTTTCCATCCTACAGAATTCCCATTTTCTTCACCACAAAGCAGCAAAGATGGCTCAGCAACAACTGCCTGATATCAGTATCACTACAAAAAATCTTGTTTCCAACTCTTCCAGAACTCTTGTCTCAGGATTGGAAGTTTTTTTACTCATGCTTGGAGAACTGCTGGTATGGAACTGAACAAGCAAACTGCATGAGAGTTATGAAGTCTTTCAATCTAAATGTATCAAGAGGGTGGGAGGGTGCAGGGGAGTATGTATTTTTCTTGCCTCTACTGTTTCTTAAGCGCCTAATTATGGACATTGTTGGAGACAAACCCAGTAAGGCTCTTCTATCATTATGGAAAGAAATCTCTGAATTACAAGCTGCTGGATATCAGGATCTTCCAAATACCAGCTAACGCTGACAATATACTTGTCCTGTTCTTACATTTTCCAGTAGCTATTTGTTAATTGACCAGTGCTGGAGACAGGATGTGGTGCTACTGGGACTTGCTGGAGACAGGATATGGTGCTACTGGGACTTTCTGATCTAGGATAGATGTTCCCATGCTCAAGAATAGCAGTCTAACTCAGGACACTACCCTTTCAGACACCTTTTTTATCAAGATCGTTCAGGGACATCTTCTAGCATATCCTTTTCAAACATCAGGTCATCTCTGTTGGTAATTTCAGAAAAAGGACTGATTGTGGCTTGGTTCCACAGCTGCAGAGCTCTGAAATCCCCCCACTATTCACAGTCTCACAGAATAGAAGACCATTACAAATTGTCTCAAAAATGCTAAGAACAGTTGTTTATATAAACTATCCTTTTATCTTCAAACAATGCCTTTTGGTACAAATCCTGTACCTATGATGTACAAATGTCTGCTTATTATGTGGCTTAAAATAAACAAACAAAGGACAACTGAAGATTTGTAGTGGGCCTTTTTATTTAATTTCCTGAAAATACAGAAGTGGCTTCTCGGTGGGACTTTCCAGATGTATGTACTCAAGTCAGTTTTCTCTGAAGCCACAAAAATGTCTCAAAGTTTATGCCTCTTTGTAATTGCACATTTTAGAAGATTTCCGATTCTCTGTTAGGCAGAACTTGATGAAGTATTACAGGAATGTGTACTTCATTTTTTTTTCCTAATGCTAAAGCTAAGAAAGGAAGATTTTCAGAACACATCCAGGTCAGTCATCTAAGCTCTTTTTCAAAAGTGACTTCTGCATTCAGAAGCCTAAGTCCCAATGAAAATTAATGTGATGTCCTTGTGAGATGTTTAATCAAGGAAATAAATGTTTTAAGTAATTAACTGGGGCTGTTTACAAACTGGAATGTATAGTGTCATCAGTGATCACCAACTAAACTTGTAGGAAAGGCTTTTTTTCTACCGATATTAATACCACATGCAAAATATATGGAAAAAAAGCCTATGGAAATTACCAGAATGGGAATTAAAAATACAATTTTAATAGAGAGGCAGAAAGACTTGGTTTTTCACTGTCTCCTACACTGTGAGAATTATTTACACCCATGCATAAAAACATAGTGAATGGGAGTAAGATTCTCCAAACCAAAGTTCCTTTTACTGACGGTAAGCAACAAGGTAGCAAACATCTAATTTTAGCATTCTCTACATAACCTCTATGAAGTTCTGTTCATATTTTATCACTGAAATAAGTTCCTGGACTTTGTTAATGAAAACCTACTTGTCTATGAGATAATACAGTCAAATGCTAAAGAGAGAGAACATACGTAAAGCTTCAGAACTAACAGCTATACTGGGGAAAGACATCACAAGTAGCATGACTAGGGAGTGTTAAAATCTCTTAATCTAAGTCTGCATCTGATTTAATGCATAAATGATACAAAGATTGATTTTCTATATTATTCTAGTTTTCAACGGGATCATAAAAAAAACAATATCTCAGTAAGGGCAGGCAGAAAGGAAGGAACTACCAGAAGCAGAGCCATTAATGGCTTTTTTTTCCCCTTCTCCTTAAAATAGCCCAAGGGAAATAGCAGCTGAGAGAATGAACCAAGTCAAGAAGTTTTCAGGAATGGGAACTGATCAGTTATGAATGAATGTACTTGTCACTTTTTTGGTACAATTTCCTGAAGATGCAAAAGTGCAGTCACTTATGGCACTGATAATGTAGTTCTTATGATCATTTTGCTACGTTAGATCTTGCTATCTGTCTCAAAATACTGATAAAATTCCAGGTAAAAACTGAATACAATGTCAGGGCTCAGACAAGGAAACCAGAACTATTTTTGGATACTACAGTTTCACTACTGTTATTAAGCATTTCTGAACATATGGCTCAGATTTTTTGGCTATTTTACAAAAATCTTGAGAGTATCAGATACAGAAATGATCTAATTCATCTATGAGATGAAAGTCAAAGAACATTTACTCTGAAATTCAGTACATCATACAGTCCTATTCATAAAATAAACATTCGAGGTAATTATGAGACAGATATTTGCCTTCAGAAGAATATGGTGCAAGCTGTTCTCTTCTAAAATGAGGAGAATTTTACATCTGCAAAAGAATGATTATCAAAGTCTATACAGTTTTTATAGCTATCAGAGAGTTGCTGTCAGTGGCTCAATGTCCAAGTGGAGACTGGTGATAAGTGGCATTCCTCAGTGATTGGTGTTGGGACTGGTGTTATTTAACATCTTTGTAGGTGACATGGACAGTGGGATCAAGTGCACTCTCACCAAGTTTGCAGATGACATCAAGCTGAGTGGTGCAGTTGACATGCTAGAGGGAAGGGATGCTATCCAGAGGGACCTGGACAGGCTTGAGAGGTGGGCCCGTGTCATCCTCATGGAGTTCAACAAGGCCAAGTGCAAGGTTCTGCAGCTGGCGCTCTTCACCCTGGAGAAGAGAGCGTTCTAAGGAGACCTTATAGTGGCATTCCAGTACCTGAAGGGGGCCTACAGAAAAGCTAGGGAGAAACTTCTTATAAGGGCAAGTAGCAACAGAACGAGGGGAAATGGCTTTAAATTGGAAGGAGGTAGATTTCAAGTAGATATCAGGAAGAAATCCTTTACTGTGAGGGTGGTGAGACACTGGAACAGTTTGCCCAGTGAAGTTGTGAATGCCTCCTCCCTGGATGATTTCAATGCCAGCCTGGATGGGACTTCAAGTAAACTGGTCTAGAGAGGTATCCCTGCCTATAGCAGGGTGTTGGAACTAGATGATCTTAAAGGTCCCTTCCAATGCAAAGCATTCTATTATTTTGTGTTTCTATGATTCTATTTTGACTGCAAATTATTCACAACTGTTGACATTAGATTTTGGCTCCAACATGCTCAGTAAAACAGGGTAGCAGCTTCTATGCTTTCTTCAAATCTAGCTATGAGTGGATTTGTATTATGCAGAGGTGACTCTTAAATCAAACTTCAAAAATTTCAAAGATGCAGCCTTACAAGGAAGATTTGGGAATATCCTACAGTACTCTGGGTATGTAACACACCTCACAGATTTCCAGGAACCAGACTTGTGTACTCCTTGAAGCCTACTGTACATCCTTAACAGAGCAAATTTTTCTGTAAATTTTTAGTCACGTTTATCACTTCCTTAAAGAATTCTAATTTTTGACAAAAGAGTACAAACTGGATGCTCTCAATCCCATGTAACTTGCAAAAATGTGTCTCTCAACATAAAAACCTACCCTTATACTTTTTAAATCATGTTTACTACTTCAGACTGAACAAGGAATGTGTCAGTGATGAAAGTCTTAATAACGATGTGGTACATACTCAGTCTTGAGATGCTGTAATCATGCTTTTGTTTCTCTGTTACATAAAGCGTAGCCATTTATTTCTACATAGGATGAATATGAATTTCTACCAAATCTGAGTTCCACTTTGATTACTGGATGCTGACATCCCTAATGAAATTTTGCTCCATCTCTTCTTGAGTTAAACTTCCCAGCAACACAGACTGGGAAGTCTTTACTCAGAGTGAGATACAAGGGAAGGTTCTGGAGCCAGAATAAGTCAGATCATTCATACTGAAGCCCTGTAGAATCTATAAATCAAAGTCACAGAGATTTTCTCAATCTGTGACAGCAAAACTGCTTTACCATCAATTACACCCATCTTTATAATCATGCTGGTGAATCCTGTTCACAGCAGCTGCAGAGGTAGCTTCAAGGAATATGTTTCTGCACTGTTATCTTTTTTTTCCTTCTTCTTCTTTTTTTTTTTTTTTTTTTCTTTTCTTTTTTGGTCATAGAGAAATCCAGAGAGGATTGTGATTCAGAGAACAGCTGATTGATTCACCTCTTCCTGTTCTCACTCAGAGGCCACAGTACGTAAGCAGAAGGTCACAGGCAGTATGGGATGGAAGCCATGCTCCAAAATAAGTACTTTCCTCAGAATGCAGGCAGAGAGGAACATAGAATCATAGAGCAACATCAAGATATGTGCCTCTTCTTGTGTTCAATTCAAAGTGGAATTTGGCTTGAGTGTAGCAAAAATGTTTTTGGACACTGAGTAATATCACAATTCCACAGTAAGCAAGTAAAAGGAAGTAGTGTCATTATATTTAATGACTCCTACATTTAAAAATATCTGTGAAAATTCTTGACACAGTTAGTAAGGAAACACAAAACATACAGCAATTGTTTGGAATTAAAATTCATATCCAAATATTCAAGAAAGTCTGGGCTGAGTTTATATCCAACTCAAAATATAATTTCCCTATGCTTTACAGGCACTTGGAACTAGTATGTATGTGACTACCCAAAGCAGGCAGAATTGTTTAATTTAGCTTTCTATATACAACGTGTAGGTTAGGAACAGCAGACAGTACTCTGCAATTTTACTGATTGTTGTCTGTTTACCATAATTACAGAGATATTTTAAACTTCCGCATTTTGTTGTAGGCATAATATTAGGTACGGAACAGCAGCAGAACATTTTGAGTAGTCTGTTATTGTGGATACATCCTGAGGACTAGCTGAGGCTATATTTAGTCACTATGTGGTTAACTGTGACTAGACGGAGGATGTTATTTTTTTGTTTAGTGTTTGAAGTTGCAAACATTGTTGAATTTTGCAGTCTGAAATTGCTGAATTAAAAAAAAACCGACAAAATCTGAGTTTTAATTGAAAGTTATGTGTATGTACACAGAGATATTTTCTTTTACTGGTCTGTATTGCTGTAGCTCAATTCAAGTCATTTAAGTTTTTATTGAAGTAAGTCAGCTGAACAAGATAAAAATGTAAGTTCATAAGCCAATTCCAATGTATCCATTATTAAGGCTATATCCTTAATATATTATTTACACATATGTAACTGTATACATATATGTGTATATACATATATATACACAAACAAGTGCTTCCCTGAAAGTAATGCCTCCTATTTTATTATGTTGGCTGACAATGTCAGAGGTAGATATTGGTGGTATGACAGTAGAGGTTGAACCTTCTCACATATATTCCAGTACATTTTGTTGCCATGCAACAAATGGCAGCAGAGGGGCAGTCTGACAAAATGGCGTCTGACATGGAAGTGCATATGAAGCAAAGCTGTGACACTTAATTCCTCCATGTGGAAAAAATGGCACCCACTGACGTTCACTGATGCTTGCTTAATGTTGGTAGAAATAGAATTAAAGAAAGAACATTGTAAAGCAACTGAAATTTAAGAAAAGTGCACACAGATCAGGTGCATTTACAATTACTGGTCTTTAAAAAGGACTTACACATAATTTAAAAAATGTTTTAAATTCAGTTGTATTCCTACCTGCAAGGACTTGATTTAACATTTTGGATTAAGCTGTGACTGCCATAACCTCTTAATTTTGTGGCTACTGTAAGTGCCAGTTGCAATTGCAGCCTCTGTTCTGGGAAATTCAGGAATTCTTTTTGTACGGGATCAGGAGCCCAGAGGCATGAAGAGGTAGGGAAGGAAGCAGAATCATGCTGCCACTCCATTTCAATCTAAGATAAATAAAATCTTTGTCCTATACCCTGTGTTGACCATATGACCTTGTATGACATTGTAATGACACGCTGTCCAGAGGCTCATAGAAAACCTAGCTGCATTTTGTAGAATCCAGAATGGCTGACACTGGCAGGGACATTTAGGCATCATCTGGTCCAGCCCCCTGCTCAAGCAGAGCCAGCTACAGCAGGTTGCTCAGGGCTTTGTCAATTGATTTTCTGAATATCTCCAAGATGGATACACCATGACCCCTCTGGGTAACTCACTCCATGGTAGAAAGGTTTTTCTTATGTGTAAATGGAATTTCCTGTATTTCAATTTGTGACCGTTGTTTATTCACCGAGAAACACTGCGAAGAGTCTCATTTCACTCTGACCCTACTCCTCTCTAGGCTGAAAAGTCCCAGTTCTCTCACACCCTCTTTGCACGGCAGCTGTTCCAGTCACTGAATCATTATCATGGCCCTTTGCCAGACTCAATCTACTAAGTCCACATCTCTTGTACTTGGGCCTAATACTCCAAATATGGCCTCTCCAATACTTAGTAGAGGGAAAAGTTCATCCTTCACAGCCTGTTGGCAATGATCTTCCTACTGTATACCAAGGATGCTGTTTTGGACTTCCTTGCTACAAGCCCAAATCGGTGGCTTTTATTCAATTTGTTGTCTGCCAGTATGTACAATTTATTTTTTGTGAAACTGCTTTCTAGCCAGTTGCCCCCAGCTTGCACTGATTTACAGAGTTATTCCCCCCCAGATGCAGGAATTTGTACTTCACTTTGTGGAACTTTTTAAGATTCCTATCAGCCTGTGGAGATCTCTCTTAATGGCAGCACAGCCACCTGTTATGTTGATTGTTCTGCCCCATACTGTATTATCTGCAAAATTTTGGAGGGTATCCTCTGACCCATCATCTGGATCGTTAATGAAGATATTAAACACTATGAAGCATTAGCTGTGGCTCTTAGTGGTAGGTTGTTAGAGCTAGGGTAGCACGGTTAGGTTGTGGTTGGACTTAAAGATCTTTAAGGTCTTTTCCAACCTGAGTGATTCTATGACCGCATAAGAATAAAATTAGCCTGGAAGTGGCCGTGATGGGTAACAATTATCTGCTTCTGTTTGTTGTGAAAAATATGACTTTATAATTGCTTCCTAAAAATGGTCACTTCTCTTCACCATCTCCCCCTATTCTCCTTCTCTTTCCAAGCAGGAAAAATCATAGAGACTCATTCTTATCTGAGCAACCTTCATTTTTCTTTGTAATTGTTCTTTTTCACTGTCCATCTCATTTACTGCACTTGGCCAGTACACCAACGTCTACCAGCTGCCAGCTGTTAAAGGAAAATAAGAAGATGCATCCATACTGAATTGTTTCCCTGTCTGTCATGAAAACAGTTTGCATTCCACACAAAAAATTCATTCGTGGTGTAAGGGAATTGACGTCAGTACTGTTACACCCAGAATGATTTTGGCCCTGCGTATTTATTATGCAATACTTTCAGATGCAGAACTCCATGATGAACAAATGACTGCCAGATGTGAGAGTAAGATCTGCTCCTTTTTGTGAGGTCCTTTTACATATTCCCATATGTGGACTGTAAACTTTCTCAGTGTATAAATCTATATATTATTTAAGAATAACTATGCAAAAAATATTTTGAATGGCAATATAAAGAGGAATAACAAAGTAAAACCTATATTTACTGATTTTAAAATAAAGCTCTTCTAACTTTCTTTCACATGTCCAATACAGGCTGTTCCTTCCTTCCTTCCTCCCTCCCAGTCAGTGGCAATCTGTACTGGTTGACAGGTTGGGCTCAAAGCATTACAGTAAAGAGGGTTGCATCCCATTTCATGGCAGCCAGTCACAACTCAGACTCTGCAGGGCTCCATTTTAGGGCCAGTTCCCTTTAATGTTTTTTTTAATCAGTTACTTAGATAAAGGATTTGAAAGTACACTAAACTGAGAAGAAATGTGGAGTCCCTCAAATATGGAGAAGTCTTGCAGAGAGATTTGGACAAATTAGAATGGCTGAAGACAAGATGGAATGCTGTACAAAGACATTTGTAGCTAAAGATATTCTTGTATTTCTGCATTTATTCATCTAAGCAAGCACCTGAAAGTCCTACATATTTACTTCTACGGATTACACCTTGATTTCTTGATTCTAGGTCACTGTAATCAGGCACTTTGCAAGGATATTTGACAAAACAGTGTTTTCTTTCCTTTATGTTTATTTCTTCCCTTTATGGTAAACCTTTTGAATTGCTGGTTTATCTTGAAAAGATCTTCCCTAAACAATTAACTTTACAATTGCTTTTTCCTTCCTACTTGCCAGGATCCTAATACTACCAATATTGCCTTTAAGCAGTTTACTGCAGAAAATAGATAGCTCAAGTGAGGAAACATTCTTTCCAGCTAATGTTTTCACTGATCTGTTGAGATTTCATCTTTGCTAAATGTATGTGATAAATAGAAAACATTTCTTGCACTATCCTTTCCTCTATTTTCATTTGCTCTTTGTTCTAATCCTTGCCCAAGTACCAAATACTTTGGTTTCTTAGTATTTATGGCTGTAACCAATGTATCACACATGGAGTTAATTCTCATTCTGAAGAAACTGCATGCAAAAGTCAACACATTATTACATGACTTAGGCTCTGCTTGCAGTACATTCAGCACTGAAGCTGAACCAATCTTCTGCACAGACTGGTTAAACTTGATTTAAATCATGTCCAACCTCTTGGCTTGTTTAGGCAACACTGAGTGAAGAGGAATTGTCTTGAGCCACATATAAAATACATAATGGTTAATGTACATATGGTTAATGTATGTAAGTAGCAAAACTTACTTTAAAAAATATTTTTTAGTTCTGTTGTTAAAACATAAAAAAGAAGACAACAAAATATAAACGTTTGGTTTTGTGAAAACTAATTAACAGATAAGTTGAAACACAGCACAAGTAAGTTGATTTTCACCTTAAAGGTGCATATTTAACTCATTTAAATGAGCAGTCAAATCCATAAAAAATGCTGAATCTGTGAGGCATTTTTCATCTTCAAGTTCTGGCACAAGTTTTCCTTCTGATTCCATAAATAGCATGATTTCATTTTGCAAATCATAAAATCTTTTTAGCATTTTATCCTGGCCTAGACACACTGCTTCAGAAAAGTAAATGATACCCCTATAACCAGCATCCACAGTTTTAAACAAACTCCTGGAACTGGCAGAAACAATAATTAAATGCATATAAAAAAAACTAGTTAAAAACTTATTGTAAATTATTTTATATTTTTTGTGAGCTTTTTGAGATGTTGAAAATTACAAAAAATTTCAGTGCAGCTTGAGTACTCTGGATATTTCTTCCACAGTGAATATGTTATCTTCTGAAATTATTTTACAAAATAACTCAAGCTGAAGATTAACAATTAAATAAGAAAACGTACATGTCTGCTTGATGGCAAAAAACACGTGTCATCACAGGTACATATACAGGTAGGCATGTTGAAATAATATTACTGGCGATCATTGTGTTTTGTTTTCCAAGTAACACAAGCATATGTAATGTGCAATGCATGCGGGTTTTGATTTGACTGAGCATGCAAGGTGGGCACCAGAGGCAGAGTTAGCACTGCACAGCGCCCTCCCCTTCACAGAGGTCTACTGTTGCATATACAGCCCAAATTCAACCGACACACAATCAACTCATGAAAATATCACTAAAAATCACATAATGATGCCAAAAATTTAAGATCATATTGGTCTGCATTACCAGCTGCCCAGGGCTGCTTGCAGGCCATAGGCCACAGGATGGACATGCCTGCTGTAAATGATAACAGCTTAACTCGACTGTGTGATACTAACAGTAGAGTCTGCCTTCAAGCACTATCCCATTCCCACTGCTCTCACCGTTTACTACCTGTGTTTTAAAACCAGATTAACAGATAAGAGGATTTTTACAAACAGCACTATTCATGAACATCATATTCAGCAAGTGGTAAATAAAACAACAGCATGAATCAATAAGAAAATTATATTATTAAGCCTTTCCCAGATTATTAATAGTGGATTTTGGCCTAAAATACCCAGACTCTAAAATTACTCAGTAATCCTAGATATGTACGTGCCTTACAGTTTCTGCTATTCTTTAGACATTGAAGTTTATGGAAATTCAAGGGAATTAGCAAAAGCAATATTTGGACAGTAAACAGCAGTAGAAGGTATGACTTTTCAATGTGTAGTGGTAGTATGTTTCTTTTCCTGTACTTTTCACCAACAAGACAACATCCCTCATTGCATTTCTACCCCAACCCTACTATCCAACCCAATATGTAATTTGTATAATCTTGTCTCAACGCAAATAACAAAAGAGCCTTACAGTATCCAAGAGGACCAGGATATACTTCAATTACTGTCTGTATTGTCCCATTAGTTCCTTCTTAAATATATGTATATATCTCATTGTTAAACAAGCTTTTAGCATACTAAATTGTGATGAAATTCATCCATAAACCTGCCTGGAGCTTCGAAGCTTCATATAGAATAAGGCTGAAGTAACCTTGAATTTCCCAATTCAGGAACTTTCTAGGGTTATCTGGTTTAAGGTAGAGTATTATTTAGAACCCATTTGCTTTCCAATGAACTGTGCACTGTTTCCTCACCTCTAAGACATAAGCTGAAAATAGGCAAAACATTATTTCTATACAATCCTTCCTGAATTATATTTAGTTGCTAAGCTATTTTGGAGAGTTGGACTTGGCTTAAGTTGTATGCAAAAAGCAAATGTCACTAAGAACTTCAGGATTGTGATGAATCTGCACCAAACTATTCCTTGAACGAGAATGGAGTGTTTTGGCACAGATTCCAACTGTTTGGTTTAAGAATCAGGCAAGAGCACACCTGAAAATAATCCTATGCAGCTGTTGCTCTTTCTGAATGCTAAGCCTCCTTCTTTGGGATTATGTCAGATTTCCATCTCCAGTCTTTATTACAGCTATGAAAAAATTGTAGAAGATTCATAGGAAATAATTAAAATAATTAAAACTTTAAAGCACCACTTCAGTTAGATGGCTCAGGCACAGAGACATTTAAGCTTGCTGCAGAAAGTCACAATTACTGCTGTGTGTATCTTTTCAGTCAGAAAATATCTTAAATAAAACATGCTTTCCACGCTAATCAGAATTACTATTTATAACTATTTGTTTCTCTTTGCTTTATGACTGAAGAGAGAGGTGCATTCTATTCGTGACAGAGAGAAAGTAAGATTCAGAATGAAGTAATACTAATGCAGTCATTCTCTAACATATATTGGGATGATGAAGGCAACAAAACCCTCTCTGACCATAGGACAAATAGTTTGAGAGATCCAAAGCAGTGAAGTTAACAAGGGAGCAAAAAACAGAACTGCAGAAGCAGAGAATCCCCAGGTGAAAATTACTCTTGGGTGGCTCAGCCCATTCTGTTTTTCACCTCAAATGCATATATGTCTGGAAAACATATCTCCTTAGAGAAAGGCTCAGGCAAAAGAAGGTCAACATACCTAAGCTGAATTCAATCTTGAGATTTATTTCTAGTGAGTGTTCTACATCTGCATGAATAATAGCCAGTTCATCACAGTATTAACAGCCCAGAGCTCTTCAAGAACAATCCAAAACTAGAGCAGCAGAGGAGCTGTGGAAGAAGTTAGAACACCAGAGCTCTGGGAGCTGGGGAGTTGTGCAACACATGCTTGCAATACCATTGGCTCTAGCTACCACTCTGAGACCATCAATTTCCAAGTTTTCTAAAAAAGTGGAATATAAAAATGGTAAGACATAAGTAGTGGTATTTCTGCAGAACTCCCTTTCCTTATTCACAGCCATCATACAGTAACCAGTTTCTGAGATGATATATTTGATATCCTACGGAACTTCAATGAAGTCAGTGGAGTTATTTACAGTACAAATCAGACTCAATTTTGCTCTAAGTATTTCCTGTAGATTTAATAGGGTTATTACCCTCAAAACTCTCTAGCTGATCCCTCCTCCTTTTATTTCTGCAACTAATTTCTCACAGCTGTAGTATTTATTCAAAATCCTTGGCTGCTGGCTTCACCTCTCTTTCTGCTGCCTGTACAATTTGATCCTCTGGAGTAAACTACTTTAAAAATGCATCATACACACCAGTTGAGGGACATTTTTCTCCTTTTTGCTCCAAATGAAATGATTTCTGTTTAGGTAACTAAATATAGACTTCCTCTCTCTCTATATATAATACAGGATATTATATATGATATAATATCCTGTATATAATACATAATATCCTATATGTATTTGCCTATGTATCTATCTCTGTCAGTATATACATGGAAGAACGTTCTCTGACATCAGGACCACAAGCAGGGGGCTTGAACAGAAGCCAGAGTATAGGCGATTAGACATTTTGGGCCATCAGTGAGGTAAAAGGCAGTAGTTTATCAGCTCCTCAGTGTTATTTTTGTTTGTCATGCTAGCATTGTTCTAGGTCTCTGTTGTGTCAACTGCAGTCAGGAAACTAGTTAACAGTAGTGTGTCCTTGACAAAAAGTACATGTATTAACAGTAAAAAATAATTACTTTGAAGATGCAGTAAAAGCAGTAATTGTTCATTTCTCAGATCTTGCAGAGAAATCTGTTTTTAGAAGCAGTAGCACTAAAGAAATGACCTAGCAATAGTTTCTCATCTTCTTTATTTGTTCAAATTTTTGAAGAAAAATGTTCAAGATTCAATGAGTGTTTAAGACTTCATTTCAAATAGTAATGTAGTGTAAACACACACTTAGCACTAAATGTGAGGTTTGAAATATCAGCACTCTCTTCGTATTGACATCTTTTTAATCACCTTCATCAAAATAAACCTATGCGTAGGATAGCTTTTCATGTTTCCTGCAAACTTACTATTTTTAGGTATTTATGGCTCTAATCCTACAGATAGCGCCTCAGGTCTGTCAGGTTCCTGGACGGAAGCTCAGTCTGGTATTTTCTTAATCTTTCTGATTAATCAGTTTAGTTTAACATCTGCTAGCTTGGATTCTAACAATATGTTTTACTAAATAGTGACCTATGGTAGCCGGCGCAGAGCTAAGACTTCAGATACAGCTTGCCATAGATAAGAGTTGTATAGAGAAAACTATACAAATTCAATTAACTCATTAAAAATGTTTTCCCTAATGTTTACATGGGCCTCAGATATTTTGTGGCATTTTTGTCCCATATATTTTCTTTGATGTACATGAATTTCTCTATATTTTGTATGTCTACATATATCCATCTGTATTGATATAGAGACGAACAGTATGTGTATATACATATATATATGGACATATTTTACACACACATAATCATGTGTATATACATATGCATAAAGATGTGTATATATAATATACATGATTTTTTAAATTATTATTATTACTACTGAAACCATTATTTGCCATTGCAGAGATCCGTATCAGTCCAGAACAGAAAAATCTATTGCAGCTGCCTTTTCAACTCCTGGGAAAATTCTCAATTTCTTTTGACAAATATTCAAATTTTCTATCAATTCGATCCTTTATCTGATGCCTGCTGAAATCTCCTTTTGCTTTATAAGTTTGTCTATTCTACAAGTTAGCACCACCCATCTCTGATTATGTTGTTTTAATCTGCTTTTACCTAGAAGTAGCCATGAAACGGCCCTATGTATTTCCCTACCCAATTTTAAATTTTTGGTTATTAGTCAGTGCAGTTATTGTCAAATTATTTTTTTTTTGTCTTCTGTGGGGCAAGTGCAAAGTGACAATAATTAGCAACCCATACCTCAAGGCTGTTAAAGACTCCGTTAGTTTTACAGTGACAGGGTGATCCAGTTGTCATGAGACAACACAGATGATAATGATATCTCCTTTAACCTGTTAAAGAGCATATTTTAAATTTGGAGAAAAAAAATGTATTAACTGTTTCTCATTACTACTGCCAATACAAATCTTACGTTTAAGACAATGGTTAGCACATTAATCATCCAGAAAGTAGAGGAAATGTCCTAGCAGAGCTGACTAAGCTGAGGGATTCTGGAGAATGTTTGCACTATGAGTTAGTCACCCTTTGACAGTCATAGAGCTGGCTTGCACTGTTAGAGAGGTAGCTGGCTTTGGAGTTGACTATTCTTAGTATGAATACATAAAGATGACTAGCACTGCATCATGACTTGGAGTTAACATGTAGTATTTGTCAGAAATGCAATGTTCAACGGAATTTAAGAAATATCATAAGTGACTGCATCTGTGTCTAACTAATTTACCACTGAGAGGAAGTGATTTAGCACACAGGACAGCATCTAGGTATGAAGAAATAATGAGTTTGTGAGCAGAGAGGAAGAAATGTGTCTCAAAATGGTCATCAAAGAACAGAAAATAATGAAATGAGCCAGAAAGATCATTCCATTACAAACTGTCCTGCTATCTATCATGACACTAGGTAAAAATACGTCTGGTAGGAAGTAGGTGCATATATGAACTGGATCATATCTCAGCAGGGGACAGAGAGTTGAGAACAAAGAATGAAGGGTGCACTTTGTGTTAAGTATACAAAAGATATGAAAGATATAAAGCAGTTAGATGAGGTGTTGAAGAGGACAGAGATATGAAATACATCTGGCTCTTTGTGCTACTATACTTTTTGCCTAATAGAATAAATATTATTATGATAACAATTGGTGCCTGAAGGAAGGAACAGAAAAGCAGTATAAGTAATATGGAAACCCCTAAATTACTCAATCTTCACACACAAAAACAATTAATCTTTTCAACATTCAGAGATGAAGTTCAAGTTCAGCTTCTAGTCTGCAAAGAAGCAGTGTACTTGGATAAATAGCAGAATATATAATGGTAAAATACTCAACCAACTTGTATGACAATAAGAGGAGAAAAAAAAAGAAGGAATAAAAGGAGTGAGCTGATTGAGAGCAATAGATCATAAGCTGTCAAAAAATGGAAATATTCTTTCCTATTTCACATGCAAATTGCCTGCAGATTTGCTTCTGTTGCACTAATTCACTTAATTCTAACTTAGATTATTTGAGGAGAAATGCTGTTTTATCACCAGCAAGTACTGACTGCATAAGGGAGCTTGTTCTTCACACTCCGTAGTACTGCACTGAGAGTAGTGGCCTGTGGGGAATCCACGGTCTCATTCTCACCTGAGAATCTTTGCAGTTGCTGGCTTCACAGCATTACTTGAGCAGACCTGATTGACCTTCTGTTGAAATAATAAAATGTAAGCAACAGAGTGTGTGGATGCACATACTCAAATCCAGCTCACACACAACGATTGCTCTGGTCAGGACGTACAACTGGTTATATAAAGATAGGTAAAAGACAGAAATTGTCTCAGGTTTCACTCCATGTAATTCAGTTACTTTTATATCATGGTCAAGGTAGTTACTGGAGTGAATTTGATAAAATCCACAATGCAGTAATGACATTTTGAATGTTTTTTTCCCCACTTACTCTGAAGGGTCATGAAATAATTATTTTCTCTGAGAAATCATCTTTTTATCAAAAATGTTACCAACTGTCTTTTTTGTATATGAGAATATAGTTATTTATATTAGAAGGAGGGTGCTTCTACTCGAAGTGACATAAATATCCCATCTTTTTTTAATAAATAATAAAAAAGGCAGAATACAAACTGTCACAGGTGCTAAAAAGATGAAGGTCTTCAGTTCTGTACAGCACATTGTTGGGTTGCACTGAACGGGAAGAATCCTGCCATCTATTTTGGAGAATACATTTGGGAGAGCATACACTCAGCAAAACTGCACTGTAAATTTTTTGGCATTCTGACATAGGTTCAAATACATGCAGTGGACAGATAAGAGGATAAGTAATAAGAGGAAGAAGTACCTTTTCACTGTTGCCTCACTTTTGCATCTGGACATATTTCAGATATAGCACATAAAATAGAGGTTTGGAGACCAGGCATGCCATCCTTCCCACACAGGAGAATGATGACCAAACACAGCACAAACTGAAAATAGATCTCAGCCAGTGAGTCACTCGTTTGTGACATTCTCTGCTATGGCATGAGAAGAAACTTCAGCAAATTCTTTTTCTGTCATATTCAGCCATGGAGCTAATTTCAAATGAAGCCACACACATATCTGACACACCCAAACCCAGACTTCATTATGAGGGACATTTCATGTTTTAGACCCAAATTTACATCAGGCATGTAAAGACACAGTGTTCTCTTTTCTATTATAGTAAATTACTTGCAGGAAAAACACTGAATCATAAAATTCAGGTTAAGAGCTTTCCTTTTTCATTTTAAATGCTTTGCACTCTCCTCTTCTACGTTCATTTTAGGATTTCAACTAAGTCATCAGGCTTGATTACAAAGCCTCCTTTAAGCCTTACAGTATATTAGGGACAACTCAATAAATACATTATGTTGTAAACTTCTATATAAACCTGGACTCAGAAAAAAAATGTTTATCCTTCATAATCAGTATGAAGTAATGGCATTTGAGCTCACTGGTGATATACCTACTATCCCAATTATCAATAAATTAGACAAGCATTTTTGGAACGGCTAGACTATTCTAGCTTCATAAAAAAATTAATCTATTGACTATTTGCTGTTTACTATTTCCTTTCTTTTCCTGCTTCCTGAATAAATACTTTTGAAAGCAAGGTTTTTGAACAGCATTTCTTCTGGATACTTCATAACCAGAACTCACAGATTTGCCACTGCACTGCAGCCACCTCTGAGCTGAAATGCAAAAGCAACTCTGGACTGATGTTAAAAACGCTTACTCCCAAATTAAATAATAACGAATGCTCTTTCATTGCTCCTGCCTTTATCATATATTAGCTGTGTAGGAGACTGAATAACACCTATTAGCATTGTGTGTCAGTAAACCAAAATCTGTATAAAGAGCTGCCTTCATCATCCTATAAATAGTACTTGTTTGTCAGACTTAAGTCAGCTTTTCATAAATCCCCAAATGCCCAACTTCAATCACTGTAAACTCAGACAGCTGTGACTTCCTAAGAAATGGATGATCCAGAGAACCTCAGGGAAAAGAGACTGTTCTCCCAAGTTGTGCACATTCTTCTACACATATCTAATTTTTGTTCCTGCTGCTTGCTTCCTTTTCAGTCTGTCTCTCCACTTTTCACACTGAAGCTATGCCAGGGGGTGGACTGAGGTGAAAGATTTGTATAGCATTGCTCGCATGATACTTAGTGGCCCAGAGAGATACAGTAAAAATCATATTGCACCTGCAAACTACTACTTACTTTCATTAAGTGTACACAACAAAGGAGATGAACTGAAAAAGAGGAAAGAAGTTTGATTACATTGCTCTTACTGTCTTTAACAGTAAATGATGTAGATTCAATTCTTTTGCTATAATATTTTATCTCAGTGAACGATACAGAGCTGAGCAGATTTCAAGTGTATTGTGGAAAGAGCATCAGCTGAACCATAACCACATTGTCTTAAGCACATATGCTTGACAATACTAAATGTAACACATCGCTGAGTCATACACAGAATGGCAAAACATATATATTTTTGCCCCATATTTTAAATTTGTTTACATTAGCTTTTGACAGCAATTTTGCTTCTTCGTGCATAAAGTCTGCTCCCGTGTTTTTTTTGTGGAACCTCTAGACAGCAGAAAGGACCTTCAAGGGGAAAACTGGATTCTGAGTCATACTCTTGTATCTGAAATCTCTTTAATTTTTTTTCTTTAAGAGACTGAGATTTTGGTGACTGTGATATTCTAGGCATCACATAAAGTATTACTTTATGTAGTAACTGTATATGCACATATGCAATACTACATACATATCATGTCTGGCTTTGGCTTATTCTCATTCTACTAAAACACCCTCCTCTTTTCATACTCAAAATCTCATATAAACATTTATTTATTCACCTTGAATGCTCACCCATGAGATCAGTCAGTATTGTCCCTTCCTTCTGCCACCATAAGAAAATGATCTCTACATTTGATATCAGACACATTTTAAATGCCAGCTTCCTTCAGGACAACTCTTAATTACAGAGAAGCAATCAAATAAAAAAAAAAAAACCAACACAACAACTTTACAGTTACCTGGAAGAAAAACAGAATTTGATGTCCAGTTCTTGAAGTAATTATCTGGCTCTAGTAGGCAGGACTTAGACTGAAGCTTGCCTTGGGCTTTACTAACACAGTAACTAGTACAATGGAAAAAAAAAAAAAAACACCACCAAAACAACAGATGCACACTGTCAGAAGAGAGAAGGTGAAGTTAGAGTGGTAGGAAAAGAGCATCCAGGATCTTCCTATCTTAACTAAACCAGTTTTTTTTCCATGTCACCTTAGCTGCTCTGTGTGCCACAAGTTGGTGATGACGCTCACATAAGCCTTGAACTTTTAATTCAATTCTTTTTCCTACACGGAACTTTACTGAATTCACGGAAGGATCTGTTTACATGAATCAAAATACAGATTCTCTGCTACCGTAAAAGATGTTGATATATATAATTTTAAACAGAAACAAACAGGAAAAAAAATCCCCTTCAAATCACCACCATCAGATGGAAAAAACAGGAAGAAATGTTAGGCAAGGACAGTCTTTATTTTATGTGTGTGCAATACTGAGGAGGGTGAAGCATTGATCTCTAACTGATGCCTGTTGCAATGACTCAAGTAGTATTGATAAATAGCTGTCAATGACCATTTCTTTTTCCAGTGGAGGCGTCAAGATCACAAAGCTCTTTGGTACAGCTGCCTCCACGCATATGAATAGTTGTGAGATTTTGACTTCTTTATTATTGTATCTAGAAGTATTATCACAGCATTATATACTAATACAATTATATAGTTTAGTACTGCACTTAAAAGTTTTAAAGACACGTAAGAACGATAACATCATGATTTTGCATACATGAGTACAGGATTTGATAGAAGGATGAAATCCCTGAATATGGAAGCTGGCTAAAACACAATAAAGCCACAGTGTCTGTCACTATTATCAGGATTCTTTGTGAATCTGAGTTGAAAAGGACTTGTGTGCTCTAAATGTGTGGATCTTTTCTAGTTTTTCATCTGTAATTTCAGTTTTTCATAACTTCATGTTATTCCACAGGCAATCACATTTCTTTCTCACACCAAAGTAAATGAATACTGGTATTCCCCTAAAATTCAGGACAGCGTAGCTGATAAGAAAAATTAAAATCCTTTGGGTGCTCCATGTGCTAGACTCCATGAAGGTACAAGAAGAATTAAGACAAACTTATAGGTCTATGTAGTATCTGCCAGGACAGTACAATAACAAGTATCAGTTGTCTGGCAAGGTACACTCTCACTTATTACAGGTTTTGTTATGCAGTTTTAGACAGTAAGATAAGGACTGGAGTACTGCCATCTTTTCATACCACTGAAGCTATAACAGAGGCATTACTAAAGAAGTAATATTCTAGGTACTAAAATATGATACACCCATTTTCAATAAAGGAAAAAAGAAGATCCAGGGAACTACAGGCCAGTCAGTCTCACTTCTGTGCCTGGCAAGATCATGGAGCAGATCCTCCTGAAGGCATTACTAAGGCACACAGAAAATAAAGAAGAGGTGGTCGGTGGTAACCAGCATGGCTTCACCATGGGCAAGTCATGCCTGACAAACTTGGTGGCCTTTTATGATGGAGTTACAGCATCAGAGGATAAAGGAAGAACAACTGGCATCATCTACCCGGACTTGTGCAAAGTGTTTGACACTGTCCCACACAACATCCTGGTCACCAAGTTGGAGAAAAATGGATTTGATGGATGGACTACTCACTCAATAAGGAATTTGCTGGATGGTCACACGCAGAGAGTTGCAGTCAAGTCTCAATGCCCAAGTGAAGACTGGTGACGAGTGGCATTCCTCAGGGATCAGTGCTGGGACTGGTGTTATTTAACATCCTTGTAGGTAACATTGATGGTGGGATTGAATGCACCCTCAGCAAGTTTGCAGACCATACCAGGCTAAGTGGTGCAGTCAACACACTAGAGAGGAGAGACGCTATCCAGAGGGACCTGGACAGGCTTGAGAGCTGGGCCCGTGCCAACTTCATGAAGAGGTCCTGCATCTGGGCCAGGGCAATCTCAAGCACAGATACAGGCTGGGAAGAGAATGGCTTGAAAGCAGCCCTGAAGAGAAGGACTGGAGAGTTCTGGTTGATGAAAGATTCAACATGAACAGGCAATGTGTGCTTGCAGCCCAGAAAGCCAACTGTATGCAACTGGGTTGCATCAAGAGAAGCGTGACCAGCAGATCAAGGGAGGTGACTCCGTCCCTCTACTCTGATCTTGTGAGACCCCACCTGCAGTATTATGTCCAGTTCTGGAGGCCTCAACACAAGAAGGATGCAGAGTTGGAGCAGGTCCAGAGAAGGGCCACAAATACGATCTCATATGGCTGGAGCACCTCCCCTATGAGGACAGGCTGAAAGAGCAAGGGCTCTTCAGCATGGTGAAGCAAAGGGTCTGAGGAAACCTTCTAGTGGCCTTGCAGTATCTGAAGGGGGCCTAAAGGAAAGCTTGGGAGGAACTTTTCATAAGGGCTAGTAGTGGCAGGACAAGGGGAAAATGGTCTTAAATTGGAAAAGGGTAGATTTAGAATGGATATCAGGAAGAAATTCTTTACTGTGAGGGTGATGAGACACTGGAACAGCTTGCCCAGTGAAGTTGTGAATACCCCCTTAAACTGGAATACATAACTTTTAAATCAAGAATAATGTAAGACATCATTATAAATACTCATGAAATATGAATGGGAAAATATGAAGACTAAAAAAGTATGAAATCAATAACTCAACAAATTCAGAAATTTTTTTCTTTTTTCCTTTTCTTTTTTTCCTCCTTTTCCCACTCACAAGAGTCAGAAAACAGATAAAAGAGAAAATCACTGGTAACAGCATTATCCAGATTTCATTTGATGCCCCATAGTTCTAAAGCCAAATAGTGATTAGTCTGTCAAAAAAAAAAAAAAAAAGCTGAAGTAGGAAAAGAAAATAGAGTAGAACAGACTGTAAAATGGCTCCACCACCCAAAAATTGGTAGGTAGCTTTTTTTTTTTCCCCTTATTGCCAATTACCAAAATTACATACAGGATGCTCATAACACTGTATAGTTAAAACCACTCCTGTGTCAAAGATTTGAATCTTTTGTTCCTTAGGAAATGAAAATCAAGGATTTTGTTTGGATATGTGTGTGGGTGTTAAGCTGATTTCAGTAAGAGATGTTTTGGTCTGATATAATTATAGAAACAGGATATAAGAAAATGAACATTATTACATGGATCTTATTTTTAACATGAATAGGCACCCCCCCTTTCTATAAGGTCAGAGCCCTATGGCTTTCCATTTTTGTTTCTAAGGTTCTATGAAGAAAGGGGCAGTGACCATTCAAAAACATGTAAACTACCCAAAAGCATCCCATCAAATGCTAAAAAGTTGAGGTTGCTACTCCTGGTGTTACTTGTCACCTGCAATATTAGTCTCAGGAATTCGGTTCACCAAAAAAAGCAGTTCTCCAGTGCTACAAAAGAATTAAAAGATGGCATTTTGCTGCTGTGGAATGGTAATAATGATTTGCAGAATGGAATCTCAAGTTACACTTCTTGGATAAGTTTTGCCTCAGAACAACTTGAAAATTGCTTGACATGAGCAAATAAAGGTAAACATGAAGTGCTTTTCAGTGAAGTTGACAGTGCTTGGAAATAAATTGTTCCTGATACACAAAAGCAGGGGAACACATGAAAGAATTCCAATCTAATAACAAGCAGCTCACTCAGAGCAGTTTTCAGTACTCACACCAGTTGCTTAGACAATCTTTACAAAGCTCACGACAGTTAATTCTGTCCTGAAAATAACTGCAGATCTTTTCTGAAAAGACTCAGTCCAAATATTTAAAGCTGGATATGTATCATAAGAGGCAAACTATATTAAAGAAAAATGAGGGTCTTTGACGTATATACATTTTTTTATATATAGAAGCCAAAGATTTGCATTAGGTTTAGAAGAACCTTCTCTTTAGCCTTCTGTCTTCTGGAGTTTGAACTAATGAGCTTTATTTAATTTGGCTTGAGTGAGGAGTTACAGGCTTATCGAGAATGTAGAGATATTTCAGTAGGCTTGCTAGAGTAGACTTGATAGAGTACACACGTCTCAGTGTGTTTAAAACCAGATTGAATACATAATCAATGCAATAATTTTTTGAGAAAATTTAGAAGCAAATGTAATTATGGAAGAGACTGAAACAGCCCGGTCTAAGTGGCTAGTGAGGTTTTCCCGCAACATGAGGTTGTATTTCCCTGTGACTGCAAGACAGTATATTAATTAGTTTTTAACTCTTTTCATCTCATCTTGAATTTAAAATAGAGTCCATAATAAAAAAAAGTGTAGTGGGATTTTAGACCTTGAACAAAGATAGGCATTTTACTACTGCCATCTTACTGAGCTTTCATCATTTATGTTCCTCTGTTTTGAAAGAACATACTGAGCACTTTCTGTGGAGTGCTTATCACCTGGAATGATCCACAACCAAGACTCAATACTGAATACTCATATCAATATAATTCAAGTATCATAGGACACTAGCTTGTTCCAAAAAATGCTCATCACAGTCAGGCCTACTTTTACCTTCTGAAAGAACCTGATTCTATATAGTGCTAAAAATTAGATTACCACTTTAAGGAGCAAAAGGAATACGGCAATAATAATAATAATGAAGATATTACAGATCTGGTTAATAAATGCTAATTATGATGCAAGAACAGTATTAGTGGCTACAGAGCCTTATAGGGCACCACCTGCTTCTAAGGGCAATAAACCTTTTTTTTTTTTTTTGGAAAAAAAAAGTTAAGAAATTAAAGAGTTACTAATTATTCTGTGAGCACCAGAATGAAAGAAGCCTGATTCCCTGTGTGCATTGGTAGGTACTCCTAGCTCAGTGCCTCAGTCTCCTACTTCCATCACATCACTGCTCCCAACACCTTATTATATAGCCTCTAGTGCTCTGCTTTGCTTCTGTCCTGGATACCTCCATCACCTCTTTGAACCTTCCCAGAAAAATTTCTGCTCTTTTCTAGTCTCACTGCACCTCTATCATGGTACTATTGGCTTTTCCTTATCTTGTTTCTCTACTTCCAGAGTATCTCAGCTTCCTCCTACAGTTTTCTCATGATAATTCTGTCAGCTTTACTCTACATCTATTACTGATCTACTATCATGTGATCTGATATTTCCAAAGGATACATTACAGTTTTTCAGATACTCACTACCAGCAGAATTCATAAAGTGTTCTTTCAAAGCTGTGATTTTTTTCAAAACTAACAACAAATATTTCTTTATAGAACTGAGGATCTGCTAAACAGATGATGTGGTAAGGAAGAAGAAGCTCAGAAGAGACATATGAATAAACAAAATATAGATCATTTTCAGACACCCGTAAAAAAACAAAAATGATAAAAAAAGATACATCTCATTTAAATATACAGCTCCACGTGTACAAAAATAGTTCTACATTTAGAAAAAAGAAATTAAACATATCTACAGAAAATTAAAAATTTCTCACACTGATGTATTTTCAGGGGAAGAAATACTGGACATACGTAGATACAAATTCAAAGGCTGAGAATAAAAAAAGGTGTTAAACCAGTAAAAGCCATTAAAGAAAACACTTTTCCACAAAATGCCTCAAAGTCAATCAGTCACAGAATTCCACTGTCATACCACACATGATCAATAGTTACCTAAAATAAGTAAAATGGGTAAGCGAATATATAAAAAAACTATTAATGGATGTCTGCCAATGCACTGCCTTCTAATGTTTTGTGGCTGTGACATCACAATCAGTTAAAAATACACAGATTTTAAATGCGTTCTCATCCAAAAGACAGCAGCTAAGAATATACTTTACATTTATCCTTATTTGAAGGTTCAAGAGGAAAAAAAAAAAAAATCACAGATACACTGGAGCTGGTGGCAAGCAAAAAAGCAAGAATCACCCATTTGCTTTAAAGTCTTCCCTCAAATAGCTTATAGTCCTATTCATGATAAAAATAGCAAATAAAAGAAAGAACAGGGGAAATAAATTGAGCAAATCTGTTATTTAGTTGTGACAGCGTACACACTTTCAGATTTGCATCCTTTAAAGGAATTTATAAAAAAGACAAATAAATAAGCCCACAAATACACAAGTGATATATTTATCAAAAAAAATACTTCCTTGGGAATTATCAGAGAATAAAGACAGAATACATCAGAGAATAAAAACATTGGATGTTCAAATCCTCCTGTCACTGTAGGTTTTACTGTCGACACAGGTTACACGATGTGGAAACGAAGAACTGCAAAGGCAGTTAGAGAAAAGAACAGTGTGTAAGAACTCCCAGCTTTCACAGTCAGTTCTGCCACTGTTTTTTTGAGTGGACTTTTGCACGTGGTCTTAACTTTTTAAATACTAAAGAAGTCTATTATCGTCTGAATTTTTGCTTTTGGTATATGGAAATCAAAATGAAATTCTGTAGTTGGAAGAACAAGATACATATAGGGGGAAAAAAAAAGATGAAAGTTTTTCTTAAGTGCTCCACAGTGAGCACAGATCCACAGTTAAAACCAAAGAACAGAATATGTAGACCAGAGACTCACACAGAGGTGAAGGTCTGTTAGCGAGGCTTGTTGTGACTATCAATAACTACCGGTCTTTGACAAACCCTGAAGTCATGTACTTAGTTTCTCAACCTGACACTTGAGAGCAGGATTTGTGCTAAAACAAACAAACAAACAAACAAAACAGTATTCATTAATATATAGCACAATGACAAATGCAAAATATTTGCTCTCCCACCAGAAGCATGTAAATTTATGTAAAAACAGATTACAGTAGCTGAAGTGTGTAGTGAAAAAAGTGATAGAATGTGGATACAAACAACTGTATTTTGAACAAAACACAATACCTAGTAGTTCCATGTAATACATGACACATGATACACTGGATTATTCTTAGTAATAATCAGTGACAAAAACAATCATTATTTCTCTCTTTTGTAGATACTAGGAAGCATTTTTAAGAATAAGCAAATTAATCTTTTTTTCTTACAATGTTCAAATTCTTCTGTATTATTTTTTCAGCATGACATCATTTTGTTTATTTAATGATTTTTGCATTAAACTAATGAATATGATCTTCATTACTTGTTATGAACCGCAGTACTTTTTGGTAGGGCCAATGGTATTTTGTTTATGGACACCACAGTTTATTGCCAAAAGCCACTTGAAGCTAAATCAAGAACTTTTGAAATGCTATGGACAATTCATTAAGCATGTAGGCAAAGATATTTTCCTGCACATCAAGTAAATTAAAGAGGAGTTTTCACTAGGAGCAGCTACACATTGAAAAACTTGATGTCCAAAAGTTCTTATCTACTCCCTTTTTTGTCACTGCCAAACACGATGTGCTGCTGAGTTAGGTAGTACTATTCCTTTATGCATGCAAAAAGCACCAGTAAATTTCAGAGTTATGTGATTCCATGAAGGCAAAGACCTGTACATTATATAGTAATTGGTCAGAGACCAGCTAAGAAAAAAAACCATCTCCGTAAAACCAGGAAATTTTTTCACTGTAATACTAGAGGATTACCCTGAACAGATAGAATGGTTGAACATGAATATTTTTCTTAATGCACAAACATTTCCTCTTTATTTATTTTAAAATTTATATTACTATCCAGTATTATTTCAAGACTAGGAAGCTCAGGCTTAAGGACTTCATGTAAGCATCCTGATGAACTTCTGGTCATGTTTGTTCTAAAATATTTGAAACAAAACCCAAGGGATCTCAGATGATTTATTCAAGGCAAATGCTGCTGGCTCAGACAGAAAAATAATTGCAAGTGTTTTGATAAAGAAATTGTAAAGTGCTTAAGCAGACACTTAGTTTCTTACAAAGAAACTGTTCTGAACAAAAAGCAAAAAATCACTGCAACATCAGTTCATGAAGGTATTTCTTGTAACAGATGGGCATTCTACACATTATACATTTAAAAAAAGTCAGTGTGCATAAAGAACAGCCTTGCAGGTTCTGTTTCGCTGAGTTCTCTGAAGACTAGGTACATCACCATAGGACAAGTCAGATTTTTACTGGTCTACTCTATGATAAGTTAGATTGGCCAACAAATCTAATTACAAGTAAAAATACTTCTAATTTTAAAAGGTTCTTTCCTTATAAATAAGCACTGTATATATATAATATCTGTAAGCAAAACACAGCAGGATGTGGGTTCCTGGATGATAAAAACATGCCCAGTGACTTTCCTTTTGTATCCATAAATATTCGCTTAAGGTGATCCTTTCTCGTTGAAGACAGGAAGGAAACTCCCACTCATTTCAGTGGTAGCAGGATCTGATCTTAGTGCAAGAACCATATGAGCTACTATCTTCTGGTTATTGAAATCTTAAGGAAACCCAAAGGATTCTTAAGAAAACTCAGGACCAAAGCACACAGATTGGAGTCTTCAGTAGTAGTTCAGCTAAATGAAAATCAGGACATCATCTCTTTGAGACTGTAATATTTTAATCCATTCTCTCATCTCAGAGTGAAACAAAACATGACATTTTTATTGTGTTGAACAGAATATTTAGAAAAAAATCCAGTGCAGAAATAAGGAAATACTTAATTTCAGCATTTTTACAACTGAAACACTTTCATATGGCCAAACTGAAGTGGTGTATTTAACATCCAGACCACATGTCTTTGATGAAGCACCACCCATTTCATTTGAAAAGACTCCCAACTCCACAAGAGAGAGCATAGCTATGAGACATATAGCAAAACAGCTGCAGAGGGATACACATTTCAGTATATACTGACTTAAAATGAAACATTTCAGATTAGCTCAGTGAACCAGAATATTTTGTTTCATATTCAGCCAACTGGAAAGTATCTATTTCTTTTTTTGGTTTTCCTGATGAGAAAACAGAGGGAATCTATATAAAAGATTTTTCCTATGGAAAAATAAAAGATAGATATTGCAACACTACATTTTCCATAAGGAGGAAAAGAGAAGCCAAAACATTTAGATAGAAAATCCTCCAATCTCTCAAAGGTATCTGAAGGTAGCTGAGAATCCATGTGAGCTGCACAGGACAGATCCAGCAGAACTCCGGAAGCTAAGTCCATATTTTTTATACAATGTATTCTGAAGGAGACTTTCTGAGCCAAAATTTGGTAACAGCACTCAAAAACAAGTTGCACTTTGGCTACTGCTCAGACCTTTTCATCAGGCTAACAAAGATTCAAAGCTGCTGTTTCTGATTCCTTTGTGTGTGTGTGTGTGTGTGTATGCGCGCGCGTGTCTGTCTGTCAGTCACTGACTTGAAGAACTTTCTGTGGTAGGAAATCTGAGAACATTTTTTTCAGGTAATTAATAGGCAATATAGCAAAAGCTTGTATTTCCATTATCACTGCTTTAATTAGTTTATATGAACAAGAAAAGAGTTTGCGTTCCAAGTATTGTAAATCAACTGGTAACAACTAGATTAAACATATTTCTAAATAATCTAAAATGTCAGAAAAGATGATAGAATAGACACTTTTTATTTGTTTTATATCTTGTTGAAACATGAAAAACTAATTCCTTGCTCTTTGCATCTCCTCAAATCAGACAAGAAATCTTTTCTACAGTAGCATCATATTGGCTGCGTCATTTGGCTTCTTAAATGCTATCAGTATCTAAGTGTGTGGTTTCTTTTTTTCTTAGCCAGACACTCTTCCTTTCCATACCTCTACGTGACAAGTGCCAAACAAGAATTCAGCTGCATTCAGAAGAATGAGGAAAGAAGTAAACACAAAATCAGAACAACCAGAGAGCTTTGCAGTTACCAAAAGTTGCAGTTCTCATATAGTCTGATAATCCTGTTCCTACCAAATTCCATTACAATTCGCTGACTGGATCTTTGCATCCAGCAAATACACACCTGCCACATGGTCAGGGCTTTCTTTAGCAGAAAGTGTCATATGTGAATAATGTCTGAATATTTGTGTGAGAGACTGCTGTTTAACAGGAAAGTAGGCATGTGTCTTTCAAGCAAAGCCTGCAGAAGCTGGATTTCAAAAAAAAAGTCAAATACACGTGTCTATATTAATGTCTAAATGTAGAAAAGTAGAGTAGCAAATTAAATAATGAAGGATAAATCAAACACCAGTGTTTCTTTTTCTTTGGCTGCTCGTTTGCAATTTACCCTCAGCTGTTTCTGAAGAGTATGAAAGTTGACTACTCAAATAACTTTACACAAGTGACCGATCATTTCTGTTAGTGGCCATGACTCCTATTTTACTGGGAATAGAAAAAGTAGTACAACAAAAACAAATCAAAAGTCAGAAGTTTTTGGTAATATCCCTGCTAAATGTGCCAATCTTGAACTGGAACGCTGATGCAAAAAATCCTTATTCACACAGGATTCACTTAGGACTTACTAACACTTCAGAATGTTTCTGGGAAAGGTGAAGCAGGATTCTCTTTACTGTTTGCTGTAGTATAAATAATTCAGACAGTAACAGTATTCTTAATAAATCTAGCTATGCTACTGAAGTCTAAGAACAAGCATGCCACAACTTAGAACTAAGAAAAAAAAAAGCAGAAAATCATTTGTCAACAGTCCAGTAATCTTGCTATGTAATTATGTGCCAGGTAGGTTTTGTATTTGGTTCAAATTGCTTTGTTCTTTGGAAAATGCTACTGGATAAATTATATTTGGCCAGTGCAGTAGCTAGAGAAATTGTGTGGGAAGGAAATAGCTGGATCAGTCTACCTATAATAAAATTAATCTGAAATTCAACCCAACAAAAAGCAAATCTAGTATTTAAAATGTTTTGTAAGTTACTGCAAAGTTATTTCTCATATCTCAACACTTCTGTTTCAGCCAGAACTGAAATCAGAAATGCCAAAATACTGTGAGAAGGGCTGTTCTGCATTACAGCTGACCCAAATAAAACAAGGAAGTACTGCAGAAACGAGACAGTCTATTTGAAGGAGACTGCCACCCAGTTTCCAGACTAGAGAAGTTTGGATGAGGTCAGATAAACTCTGGAAGCCACTAAACTTCTGGATGTATATCTGAACTGAACCACCACGTCTTTGTGACTCGTGCCTTACTGATGTCCACATTTTGTGGAGATGAGTAGAAATAAAACAGTTTTACTTTGGGAAAGAATGTAGGAAACAACATACTGCACAAATCAGAAATTGCTTGCATTATCCTCCAGATTAGAACTGGACTGTAATTCTGATTGCACCGAACAGTTTAAGTAAAAAGTATGTCCTTGAAGTCAATGGAAATAAGCTGGTTCATCTGGAAGAAGACTCCTGTCATCTCTGTTAATGACATGCAGTTAAATTGGAGACATCCTGGGCTTTACACATCCATCACCTAAACTTCAATTGCTTCAATGCTATTTCATTAGGGATAAAGTTGCTTCACTAATCTTAGCTTGACCCATTTTTCTCCCCAGCTGATGTTGTTCTGCCATAGTTTATAATGGTGACTCTGTGTTGGAACCGTATTTATGATCAGAGTGCCTTAGACTCTCCCAGTCATATCTGTTGTTCACCTGCAAAGTAAAGCTTGACTTGCAAATCTAGAATTGGTACCACGTAATTTTGGGCTTGAAAAAGAAAGCTGTGACCTGACTTTGCTCATTAAAAACAGATGTTTTTCATCTCCTTGAAGCCTTAACATGAACCAACACTATGAATAAGGTGTTCTCTCTTTTTGGTAAACACTTCAGAAATTCATTGCATTTTGATTATTTAAATAATCAAATGCTTACATTAATTTTCTTAAGCAAAATCTTAACTTTTTTTTTTTTTTTTTAAGTGTATAACCTAGAAAATAAATATGGGAAAATGCCTCAATTCTATACTCAGTTTACAAAGCCACAGTGGGTGGGGTCTTCCAAGGAACTGGACTGCAGCAACACAAAAGCCCAGAAATCATCTTGCAGAGTTTCAGAGGGGACAGATCAGGCACAAAGTCTTCTTAGAGCATCTGTATCACTGGGGTGTGCTGCCAGACACTATCTTGCTCAGTGACCCTGAGGAGTACTGTCCCACATTTCTGCAAGCAACAAGTGGAGGGGTGAAGACAAAGCCCAGCTAATCCTCATTGCTCGTGCCAGTGCTGAGAAGGAAGTCTTCACCCAGCAGGCTCATTCAGCTCAGCCAGCAAATCCCGTGTTTGCTGGGGAGCGTGCTCCAGCCAAGCTTGCTGTGGCCAGAGCACGGTGCAGAAGGGAAGCTGCTCCAAGCTGAATGGCCTCTTTGTTCCCTGCCACAGCGACTGAACTCGCAACTCCAGCAGATACAACAGGGGCTGTATGAGAGCCGAATGGAAATGAGATGCTGGCTCCCCCGAAAACGTTCTGCTTCTTTCCATTAAAGCTGCGGAGGAATTCTGGCAACTGAAAACCAGCCCTTCCTATCGAGCAATATTTTCCTGTCTGTAACAGCCTAAGGAGCCAAAAGCACAGACTGAAGCTAAAATACAGCATAGATGAGTGTGTATGGGCACTTTATATGTTGGTCGGCTACTTTGCAAAACAGAACTAAGGCCTGCTGGCAAATTAAAGGCAAAAATCATACAGGGGCTGCAGGCTACCTGCAAACCTGTGAATGCACCCAAGCAAGAGCAGAACTGCAAAGCACCCAGGACGCATCGTTTGCTAAACAAATTATTTCATGTGTCCCAGTCACACAAAGTTAAGCAGTTTAACACCTGATCTGTACACCTTTATCAGTGTCTTCGTGGGTCCAAATCCCCACCTGCTAACTAAGAAATGAGAAAATGACCAGTTTGATTTCTTCCAAGCTGAGGTAAACTGGCAGCAAGCTATGGGATGCCATATTATCTTCTAATAGAGGTAAGGGGTCTTCCCCTCCATCATCGGCTTAGCTGGAGTTAGCCTATTAATGGAGAATCCTCAATTTTCATAATTCATTTTGGAAAAGCAATATTCAGAGTGCTTTTTTCAAAACTCTTTTCTACATAGACCCTGTTTATACCTACAGTGACATAAAATGCCAAAATTTCTTTGCAACTGAGACTTCAGGCCAGTCAGTTTAGAGAAAACAGGACTGTACAGCAAACGTGAAGCAAGAACTGTATCACATATTAAGTATAAAATTAAGTATAAAATGTTACTATTGGTGGCATAACTTTTTCTAAGTTATTTTATGTAATTAAAAGCATTGTTTGTTTGCAGTAGCAGAGTTACTTGCTGCTATGAGCACTGATTTGCTCATCACCTAGCTGTGAGTTGCTTAATTCTAATGTGTATGTCCTGGTTGTAAGGTTGACAGAAGATTTTAGACTCAGTGTTTCCTATAGCCTATGCAACCTCTGTCTGTGCTGGATCTCTCAGTCAATTACAGTCATGAAAAAAAAAAGCACTAACAATCACACGAAAAATCTCATGACTTAATTTTGGAAATGCTTATGTCACGAGCCCTTATTCAAGCAATAAATCCCAATGGTGTAAATAAATACAGGATGTAGAATATATAAAATTCTTGCTTTGTTCACACATAGGTGTCAGCCGCATGTTTGCTCAGGGAAATAAAGGTAAGGTAAGAAACTCTTTTACTCCTCTGCATGTCACTAGAGCAAGCACAACTACAGCAGCAGTTCTACTCTGCAACCTCTAAGTGGCCATTAACATGTTGACCAGAGCATTCATCACCTTCAAGGAGGTGTTCAGATGCCCAAAAGATCAGGTCATAGGTATTTAACTGTTCACGAGCAGGAACTAACCGAAGCTATACTATTATATGCACCTATAGGAAATACTTTTAAAGTGAAATGCTCAGGTAGATCGAGTGCTTGAGAAGAAGTTTGTCTGCCCTCAAAACCTCATCACTGTCAATGAATATGAATTTGAACTGAAATTTGAACCTGAGATAGTGAGATTTCCAATGGGCTTTCTGTGAGACTTTAAAGCTGTAATCACAAAGAGAGCTCTTCAGAGGCGATTGGTATGTAAGACACTAAGCTTTGAAAATCTGGAATAGTGCAACCAGAAATGTATGTCTATTTAGATAGATTTCTAGAAGAGAATGCATCTTAAACACATCTGCTCATACCCATCCTTGGGAAGTATTACATCTGGAGCTACATGAACATTGTGACTATACAGGGATAGAATCTGAACTGAAAAAAAATAAATGGTAACTATCCATTAAAAATACATTTAGCCATCCTTTTCACTTGCAAATAACACAGATGGACATCCTGCCTTTTACTTCTTGCTGAACGTTTGTAGTTCATGAACACATGGAGATAAAACACAATGTGAAAAATAAAGCAAAGCATTCTTCATAAACTGGGAAATAGGTAGTGTATTCACGATAACATCTGCTACAGTATCTAACAGATAATTTTTGAAAAGTTAAAAGCTGTATTTGCTTATTAACTCATGAGTGCTTTTCTATACTTGTTATTTACCTAGAGGCTAGAAAAGTAGAACAAAACCAAGCCTTTGTTTGCTTAGTGACCTATCAAGCAGTTGCACAGAATTATTTTTAAGTAGGCCCAATGGCAGCTCTTTTGAGTTGCTGTCGAGTTTTTGTTTACATTGCCGTTAGGGCAATAATGGCAAGGTGGGGTCTTATTCACCCTAAAATTCTGAATGCTCCACTGTTTACCAAGTCCCTGGACACATGAGTGCTGGGTTGGACCATGTTTACCCAAATCCTGGACCACTGACAACTGGGTGTGGCTTTACCCAACTGTTACTCACACAGTTTTGACAGAGAAGCTCAACTTAACTGCAGTGTTTTAAGGAAATAGAGACACGCTAGGATGAACTAATACTTATTTATGTCATGACGTATTAATTAGGAACTATATCTGGATACAATGACCAAAGGCTGAAAATTAACTGATTGTGACAAAGAAAAAACTATTTCTTATTTCTAACTTTGCAGGCAACAGTTAAATAAAGGGAACATCTGTTCAGCAAAGGCAATGTGCTGCTTCTAATTAGACCATCATTTGTTTGATGCTAAATTAGTAACTAGGGATGCAGCTCACACCCTTGAATAGACAAACATTAAGACTTCTTTCTCCAGTTCTCTACACTGCCGAAGAAAAAAAAGGAAGTTTTCCTGTTTCATATTTTGAATAGGTGTTGTCTCATTATGGGAGATATAAAAACTGAGAGAGACACTGTGTAATGCAGTTCTTGCAGCAGCGTATGTTAAAAGTTACAGCTTAATAACTTAAGGGAAAATTGAATCAAATAAGAGTTTAGCTGCTGTGAACCTTAACTGAAGAAAGTTTTCACGTGGTGTGCAATGACAAGAGTTTTCAAATACTTTTAAGAATGGTGAGCAGTTTGAAGTACTCTGAGCTACAGTGATAAGGCCTGAACTCTGGAAGGAAGTTATTACAGTTCTGTATGTCTCATGTCTTTCAGCTTCATTGCATGGCTCATTTATTTCAAAGGAATTATGACATTTCCAAGAAAAGAGGAAAGCTTTTTTTTTTTTTTTTTTTACTAGTCATCATTTATAGCAGTAAATCACAAGATAATTATTATTTTTTTTAATTTGCACTGTGCTTATTCATAAAGAAGAAGAAAAATAATTATAGATTTCATGTTCTGTTTTCTAGCATTACTTGGCAGGTAGGTGTGATTTTTTAAGAGTTTAGAAGGCCTCTGTTTTGGCAAGGCTGGTATACAGTGGTTGCAGTATATGTAGCAATTGGATAGGTAAGTACAATGGGAAAGGAATTACAACAGAGGTGTGATGATGAAAGGACTGGCACAATAGAAAGGAGCTATAAAGGAAGAATATCACTCACCCATATCAGAAGATTCCAGGTTCACAGGGGAAAACTTCACCAAGGAGAAATCTCCAGAAAGAGAACCATTCCCAGTGGCAGTCAGCCCTTAAATGAGGTCTAAGAGGTGCAGCCAGGCGTCAGCCATTCCAGTTACACAAGTGAATTGCCTTCATCTGTGCTCTCAGGGCTGACCTGGTCCTTTCCCCAGGTGCTCAATCAGTGGTTCAGGCCGTGACTCAAAAGTTCCCATAGGCTATACAATCCTCTTTTCCCATTTTTTTTCCCTCACCATAAGAAATATCCTGCATGGCCTAATTTGCAATAACACAGAAAATATCGTTACAGAACATACCTTAAGGGTACTATATATCCAAACATACAGTTTTCAAGATGTTGCTAAACCCATTAATTCTATGTGGTGTCTTGGTCCACAACTACTTTAGCCTGCTTTGAAGGCTGCCTGCTTCAAAGCCTACCCACACAACTTTGAGCATCACCTCCTGTTGTGCCTCCTGTTTTTAAGAAATATCTGTGTCAAAATATCAGCCATATACTAACATATGATTTTGTTTTGTGATGCTGTTGCTCTTCGTAATGACAGTAATTGACCAATACATACACAGAGGTTCAACCCTTGTGATCTCCTGCAATCAGATTTTCTCTTATATATGTCCATAGCCATGGTGATCCAGACATTGTTCTCTACGGGGAAGGGAACACAAGCATAAAGGTGAGAAATCATACTTCATCCCAGACTCTAATCTGAATAGCTAAAGTATTAAGATTGCTGGGTAAGCTGAGGAGCATACTTCAGGCTGGACACAGACAAAGAAAGGCTCCAACCATTTTAACTTCAAGTGAGATGAAATGTCTCTTCTGGGAAGAAGAGATGAAGGTTTCATGGAAAGACAGTTAAGCACAGTAAACTTGTGCAATTGCACAAGCTCTAAATGCTGTCAGAATTGGCAGGTTGTTAGGATCCTTATTATGGTTTTATACGCTAAGATGAAGTGTATAAAAATAGCATGGGAGAAAGTACTGAATATTCTCAGATAGACAGTAGTGTATACCATAAACTCCTTGCACTGATCAAAAATAACATCTTTGGTAATCTGTAACTGACGGTAGGTGGTAGAAAGGCAAGCTGCACCTAAGATACCACATACAACTCAGTGAACAAAATTTCTGAACGGGAACTATTTACTGCAAGCTGAAATCTCAGTTTGGAGAAGCAGCTAGTGATGCTGATGTCAAATATATTACACACAGTGAAATATATACTGAAACGTGTTGATGGATAAGCTTTCCATAAATATGCTCTCATAGCATGTAAGACAGAGTTGAAAATAGCCAAATGAAAAGCAACAGATGGGCAAACAATCTCACATGAGGAAAGCAAACAGCATATTCAAAGCAGGCAGGAATTTGGTGGGAAAAATGACAATTGCTGTTCAAAGCTCAGACTTCGACATTAGAGAAATACTGGTATACATCATACTTGATGCTAGAAATGTATGGATCACTACAAAAAGCAACCAAGGCAAGCATAAGTAGATAAACAGTTGAATAGCTCCACTGAAACTCACCGTGCTATTTGTATTCTTGATAGAGTGAGTCTGGTTCAGGGAGGGAATAGTGTTGAGTACACATTTGGAGGACGTGAACCATTTGTTTAGCATTTACTACTATGTAAAGGTTCAGAAAGCCAAGAAATTTAGGCTATGTTTGACATTTACTGGAAAAAGAGATGCAAGACCTAACATCAAATTTGCTACTAAAATATAGCAGTAGATTACAAAACTCAGCAGTGGAGAGAAGCCTCATCAAATAATTATTTATAGAATGCAAAAATTTTATAAACAAGAGGTGCCCGATAGTTCTGTACACAGAAAACAAACTTCTACGTAATATGCTTCAAGCTAATGCAAGATAGCTCAGAGAGATATGAGCATCCCATGCATAGGATGTTTGCATCCATTGCTGCGCATACACCCATACCTGAAATTTAAAGTCAATTACATTTAGTGCTAAAGGTACAAATTTTTGTCAGTATTTTACAATAGAAGTCTCTTGCCTACTCTATGAGAAAGAATTGGACAAGGTTAATTTATACACAGAAAGCAGTACACTGTTTGGGAGTTAGAAAGCATTGACCAGACTGCATACCCTTCTTTGTTTTATTTTGTTTTTGGAAGGAGTTATTTCTTGTTGTTGACATTTCTTCTGTCATGTTTTCAAGCTTGAACCATAACTTTATTCAACCTTTTGCGTGTGAAATACATGTTTATGCAAAAGGAGAACAGTTTGCACCTTGGAGTTTGGAAAACAGATCTTTCCACACTTGATTTAAAAATTACAGGTATTTCCATAGAGATGCAGAGTTGTAATGACTGATGGGAGTTTATAGCTATCAGCTACTATCAACAGATATGAAACTGATTCCACATAATTATTACTGAGCAAATGCTATCTATTTTACCATACACATATGGAAGAGATCAAGCAGGAGTTTGGAGATTTACACAAAATACGGCTGGATGACTCCAGCAAAACTGATTTCAATAACATGACGACTGCATGCTAGTATGCAAAGCAAACCTGAGCCTTAGAAATGGAACTGTGTGTATTCCCTTCAAAACTATAAATATATATGCATTGGTAATGGACTGAAATGTACAGAAGAGTATGAGCCTAAGAGTGTACTGACCAAAATATTGGTGATATAAAGGGAAATGGTTATACTCACTGTAGGACAGTAATTACAGTAATAAGTCCTCTAGCATATTTAATATACCTCCATGATAGGATATACTGTATTATATATGTATAGCTTTTTGTATAATTAAACAGTGAAAATATGACTTCTATTTCTTAAAAGCAAAGCTGAAGATAAGGTAGGCCTCAGCTCGGTTGTCCATCTCAGCATACACTTTGACCCTCAAATAATTCTATCCCATTCAAAAAGCAGTACACATTTATCCTATCAATCCTGTTATGCTTAATATTAACCAAGTGCTGCCTGAAACCTTGCATTGGTGAAATCTGTTCTTTGACTTAGATATCTACTACAAAGTAATTTGAGAAAAGATTGATGACCATATTTTTAAAAAGTTTACTAAAAAATGCAAGTTATGTCAACTACTTTCAGCTACAAGGAGGTAAGTACGTAGTGAGCCAGTTGTGTCTCTCACTGTAGGGGCAGGAGAAGAGAGAGACAGCATTTAATTCCCATTATGCTAGACTTCCCACTTGGGAAAGGATGAATCACCCTCTGGGAGTCTCTATCTCTCTTCATTTACTACAGAAATGTAGATTACTAGCTTAGACTCAATGCCTAAATTTTGATTGCTAACATAAATGGGGATGCATTCCACTTCCATTTGTTCATTCATTTAATCCAGGTAAAAGAATGATCTATTAGTTGTACTGGAGAAAAAATAAATAAAAAATAAGTGGCACAATTTTAATGCTGTCCCGCATTGAACTGGAGTCCGGAGTGGGTGAAATGAAGGATCATCACTGTTTTACACACAAGGAATTCAGGAAGACAGAAATGCAGAAAGACAGTGTGAATCACTGCAACTTTACTAAAACTTTGTGACAAGGTAAAAAGATAGTGATAGGCTGTTAGGCAGTATAGAAAGCATCAGTTCTTCAACAGAGATCATGTGTTTTAATTCACAAACAGGTGTATGGTATAAGAGTTCTGTGTTAAAGATTCTTGTAATGAATTGAACTATAGCTTTCTAAATGTTCAGTAATTCTTCAGCATCTATTAACACAGAATCAGCCTGGAGTCCTGAGCCCCTGTGTGAAAGCCTGATGACACTGAGAAATCCATGGTTTTGGGTTTACAGAACCAAGGTCTGTCATATGGACCAAAGTGCATCTATTCCAAAGATACATGTGTCACAAAAATATGCTTTTATGTTTTCATAATTCTGGAAAACAGAATATTAAGATTTCATATTTCAAAATAACGTGAGTTATATTACAATGTTTCACATTTAACCTTTGACAATTTAGACATGTTATTAACCATAAATACTTAACTTTGAGAAAATGGCTTCCAATTTCTACGGCTTTCTTGCAGCACCTACATTACCACAGGCAGCTGGTTTTCTAGAAGGGGTGCCATAAGTATTCTGTGTATTTTACTAGCCTCATGATCTTTCAAGGAAAGGAAAGGAAAGGAGAGAGAAGAGGAGTGGGGAAAGAAAGGAAAGAGGAAAGGAATAAGGAAAGGAAAGGAAAAAAGGAAAAGAAAAAGGAAAGGAAAGGAAAATGTACACTCTTAAATATGTGGTACAGTTTCCGGTTCAAGCAAAACATGTAGATGTAGGATGTTCTAGTGTTCTTTTAGCTTGAGTAAGTTACTTAATCTTTTTCTATATAATTTTTGGATCTTGATGTATAACAAAATGTTGAATAAAATATAATTTCTTATGTGTTTGCTCTCAATACTCTCACAACATGGTAGCAATTTTATGTTTCAGAAGACACCATCTGTTTCTCTTCGTTTTCCTGGAGGGTCCAGTTTATGCAGTCATACATATAAAAGCTGCAAATCCATCTTTGCACCAATAACAACTTGGTAGCCTGATAGTATCTGAGACACGTTTTTTCTCAATTTGTCCTTGCTTTCGCTAACAGTGAACATACAGTAGGTAATATCTTTTAGATCCCAGTAAACTGTTGCCCTTTGCAAATTTTGCCAACAGAACTATTTCAGATCATCCATCAAAACAAATTTTATGTGTGTAAACCATGGATCCTGAATAAACTCTTCATTTTAGATGAATGTACTGGTGGGCCATACCCCAAGTGCTATGACTAGTTTTGGACCCCTCACTGCAGGAAAGACATTGAGGCCCTGGAGCATGTCCAAAGAAGGGCAACAGAGCTGGTGAAGGGTCTGGAGCACAGGTCTTACGGGGAGCGGCTGAGAGAAGTGGGATTGTTCAGTCTGGAGAGGACAACCCTCGGAAAACCTTATCTCTCTCGACAACTGCATAAAAGGAGATTGTAATGAGGTGGAGTTGGCCTCTTCTCCCAAGTAGTGATAGAACTAGAGGGAATAGCCTCAAGTTGTACCAGGGGACGTTCAAATTGGATATTAGGAAAAATTTCTTCTCAGAAAGAGTGATCAGGCGTTGGAAGAGGCTGCCTTGAGAAGCAGTGGAATCATCATCCCTGGAGGATTTCAAGAAAAGAGTAGATGTGGCACTGAGGGACGTCGTTTACTAGGCATGGTGGTGATGTATTGATGGTTGGACTAGATGATCTCAGAGGTCTTTTCCAACCTTAATGATTCTATGATTATGTTATGGCACTATTGATTCAGTTCTGGCAGATTTGAATGTTCTGGGATCTACACAATTTCCTTATGAGTCGAGATGGCTGAACTCCTACCAAGGGTAGACAGGTAACTTTGTTTCACTCTCAAGACTTTGACAATCCTTTCTATATTTGGACTAGCATTGCAATATATACACTGCAACACCAAGTTGATTACCATCTAAGGATTTATATAACTGCTGGACTAAGATCTGAGCTTCTCGGTGATATCTTGGTTCACTGTTCCCATTCTACAGTGTCTACATTACTATAATTTTTCACAAAGTTTTGAACTATGAAGAGCCAATTGCAGTATTTTACTTCCAGAAGATCAATTTAATTGGGAAAAAAAAAAAAATCCTCCCTTACTGCTGAAACTTCTGAGATCAGAAACAATAATATACTGAGAGATACATCTTTTCAAACTGAACAGGATACAGAGAAAATCCAGGATAAATATTCCGAGGGCTAAAGAACCTGAGTGGTAACAGTAGATGGAATGGAATCAAATCTCTTTAGTTTATTGGAAGGAAGTCTGAGAAAAGACCATGACTGTAATGTGAAAAAATACATTGATAGAGAATACCAAACACATCTATTTATTTCAATGAAGAAAGCTAAATAAGTACAAGAGAAAAGAATTAGGGGACTATAAAGCTGGAAACTCACTTTTTAAAGACCTCTTTTACTGAAAAAAGACATTACGGTGAAAATATATATAATAAGTATAATAATTAAGCCTTATGCTGTCCTAATTGATATAAGAGCTCACACTTGATAATCTAACTGTAGCTTCAAACTCTTATTGCACTGAAACAAATTAAAATGCTGCTCAATTATGTGGGTATCAGTAAAACCAAACCATCCACCATTAACAATGCACTACTCATCTTATTCATTGCAACCTGCACTTGTATGTTCTATGACATGAATCTTAACAGTTTTGGCTTGCTGTCAGATTTGGTCTGATCCTGATTTTGCAAAATTAAAGCACTGAATTAGTTCTTTCTCATCTATCTCACATATGAGAACATTTGGAGGGATCAGAATCCTCCAAAAATAAATAGTCTTTTCACTCTCCTTCATCCTCTTATTTAAAACATTTTACTGTCTGACTTAAGAAAAGACAGGTTTTCATTTGAGAACTTTAGTTTCTGTCAGTACTCTTTAACACTCAGACGTTTTCTTTTGCCGCGTGGAGACGTACACTAGTGAGCTACATCCTAAACCCTCCCTTCCAGTCAATATAACAGCTACACTGTTTAAGCCTGAGTAAAGCCATGGGAGTGAGTTTGCCAGTCATACTTTAAATATTATGTTATATTGTACATACTTTGACGGGTGTTGCTTGCAATACTGAAAGAAGAGGCTAGCCCATTGCTATATTTGGAGTAAATAGTGTATAAATACAAGAGTAGTAAATTTAAAAATATATTCATAGTCTGGTTTAATATAATACATAATATTATACATCTACCATCATTACCATATTTCTAAAATAAAAATTTATAACAACAAACAAATGCAATTAAACTAATGCACTTAAAATATAATTTAAGCATAGATCTAGCTACCTTTACTGTAAAAAGTAAGAAATTCTAATTTCATCACCAGATCTGTTTTGATTTACTTTATCAAATTTTTTGTCATTTATAATTTTTTATTCCTTTTTAATCCCTTTCTTTTTAGAATATGGTAACAGACAGTGAACTTGTAGGAGATCTGTAAATGATAGTGAAGCAATTTGAATTAATTTGCTGGGTTGGCAAAAAACTGTGGATAATTTTTCAGATGGCATTGATGTTAAGAATTTCTGTTTGATTTTTTATAAATATTCTTCAGATGAGATCGCTCCTGTAGTGTGAGATGTCCCTGATAAGTAGGTGTATAGATATAATCTAAATATTCCATATGATCTCCTGGTAAAAGCAAAAGACTATTAATTAGGCAGAAGCTTCTCTGGTTGAAACCCCAACCAAGTTAATAAATCATGTGTACACTGGGGAACATCATGAGATTTTCCAGTGCTTTTTGTTGGCTGAATAGGAGAACTGAAAGAATTTTTGATAACTGGATTTTAGAAATGACTTGAGTTGGAAGAAAACACTTGGGAAGTAGTACTGGCAAATCATACACTTTTGGTAAGTGCTTGAGAGTATCTGGAAAAAAATTCCTCATACTCAGTAATGAATGACCATTTTGTGTTTCATTAACAGAAAAGAAAACGTAACTTCACTCAGTCAGAATCATAAATTTCAATACCAAAAGGTACTTTATCATTTTTTGAAACATTGAAAGATTGTTCCATATTTCTATATGAAGGAAGATACAATTTTTTTTCTATTCTTTTGTTATAAGCACCCAGAATATGGAAAATCTTTTAATAAATATTCTACAGAATCTTTACTTTTTTATACAGGAAAACCGATGACAGAGACTTCTCGTGTAATTGTAATGAGGGCATTAAAATGATTAATAGACATGTCCCTTATGTTTAAGACATTTGTCCTTTGCACTAAATTCTGCTTACAAATGTTCTGACTTAGAAATGACCTAAAATACTGGTTCTTTTCTTGAAGCACACAAATCAGATATTATTTACTACCATGTCTTCTATAATTCATTAAAGGTTGTTCTGCCTAAACCTGTGGAACACGGTTATCTCTGGGAATGATTTCATTTGCTTGTGTATTTTCAAAAACTATAAGTAAACAAGAACTACAACAGCTAAACAAGAGTTGGGCTTCAGAATCACAGAAAAATGAAGCTTCTGCCTTCTTTTCCTCTCACTCCTGCAATCAATTTCATGTGAGACAATGGAGGAGCAATGCAAAGACAACTGACTATAACCCATGTCCCTCTGTCATTATGTTTGCCCGTTCCATCCTATCTGTAAGAAATACTTTTGCCAAAGCATGTTCTGTTGGTGACTAACAAGTGCAAAGGTTCCCTAGTATAAATATGTTAACAGAATAAATGATGGCAAATACAGCATTTTACAGAGAAACAGACCAAGAGTGATATGAGCATTTTGTATTTGTGCCTTTTGCTGAAAAAGTTTTCTTACTTTAGACTAGACATTCATTGTCATAGACAAATATATAGAAAATGATACTGGACTTTCCATATTTACAATCCTTAAAATAGAAGTCTTTAACTTGTAAAAATACAAAATGCTTCAGTCCATATGAAAAAATATTGCTCAATTTATTCTTATTTCTCAGAAACTCAGAAACTATTAGTGAAATTTATGCAAAATGTAAGAACATATACAGATAGGCATTAATTCAAACTGACTTCCTTAGTCTGTAAACAAACTGCAATGTTAGTGTTCGTTGCCTGAAATTCTGCTTTGGATGCATATTCATGTATAGTTGGTGATCTGGTATGTAACCCATTGAGCGTACACTGTATTTTGTATTCCAAATGATTGATTCTACCCATTACGGAATAGTCATCTGCATGAGCTAGTCAGTGCTCATTTGTTTTAGAATGAGATCTGTGTAACTAACACTTGCAAACATAAATGTAAAATTTGGTGTATTAAATTAACTTTTAACACTGATTTAATAAGTGCCCTAGCAACAGGAATACTTACTACAATATATATGGCACATACAAAAAAGCTTAGAAAGCCACAAATCAATCTAAATATTATTTTTTCTCCTGGAAAGTTGAAAGCTTCTAATGTTTATCACCAGAAAAGGGCTCTTCCCACTATATTTTGCTCAGTCCGGTCTGCAACTATGCACACTGAGATAGCAGCACAACAGGAAATACAAAGGGAGTTAAACTTCCTGTGCAGCCTTGCTATTTCAAATATGCAGAACACTGATATAACAACACAACAAAATTGATGCTTCTTCCTTTAATTTTTCAGGACAAAATGTATTTGATTTTGAAAAATCTACACTTTTCACATTTGTATTTATGGCACACGGTAACCCACAGGAGATGTAATTGAGATTGAGAGAGAGCCTTTCTGGTATCAAATCATATACCATGGATATTTATTTATACTGCTGTCATGTGCTAGAGTTCTAGTTGAAGGCCATGTCCCAGCTGTGCATGCTGCTGTTCAAACACAAAGCCAAATTTCGCCTTTCTCCATCTTACAATGTAAAGATGAAATCAGAAGTAATGGAAGTAAGAAATGATAAGGAAATATTCTTCAGAAATGTAGGTAGTCATTTCAGCATATAGAACCACAGCATACTCTTTCTAATTCTGACAGAGGATAATATATTAGCACACAATTATGTTTGAATGGCCATGGAAACTTCACTCATGAGAAACAGCATAAGATAAAACACAAATATGAAATTACGTTGAAAATGCTTCTGATTCAAGTGGAAGCTAATGTCATAGACCAGTTAAAGGCCATATCCTCTTGTTGTGAAGCAGAGCATGAAGAGCTTGAAAACCACATTCAAACAGTAGAAGTTGATACAGAGGCTCAGACACGTTCACATGTGGAACGAGGACAATGATTTTGTGGAAACATTCTGAGTAGGTGATAAGTAGTAAAAGCCCGAACTTGGAGCAGTATGAGAGGTGGATGAAAACAAAATGAATACAAGATGATGGTAATGTGCACAGAAGTTTGTGCTGTGTGGATGGACAGAAGGGACCTCTTTTAATTACACAGCAAGAATGAAATAAATGTAAGCACTGAACTAAAAGAGAAGTCAGAATTGAAAAGCTGTTCAGGTTAACAGCTTGAACATCGGGCAGGAGGCGGCATTGCTCAGGATGAATGGCAAACGAAGTAGTGAGGATGGTTATGGGGAAGGAATAATAAATTCTGGTTTGATCATGTGGAATTAGAGCTGCACCTCCATGGGTATATTAGTTTGGATAATAAATATATTTCTAGCAAGCAAAAATCAGATAATAAATATGAAGGATCAGATAAAAAAAGTAACTGAATTTTTGCTTATGAATTAAACTGTCATTAGTTAGGGTGTGAAATGATAAATTGAATACTGGAATGACTGTTGGAGAGGATATGAAGAATATTTTGAGAGTATGCAGTTCAAAGGGACTCTCATTATAGCTGTCTCGAAGAAGCAAAGAGAGGACAAGATTTCAAGGGGTTCATGTGAGAAATTGTCTAAAGTGGATGTCAAGTCACAGAGAACGAGGTTGGAATACTAATTCTTAGATCTAGCTAGGAAGATATAAGTATTGGCTCACCTGGGAGCATTTTCACTGGGGTGCCATGGGAAGAAACAAGAAAACAGAAGCAAGAACTGGAAGATAAATTATAAGACTGAAGTTGTTCAGTTAAAATTTAAGACAGTATAGTTATTGATCTTAGCAGTAATGAATGAGCAACCAGAAATGGAACGGTTTTTTGAATGGGAGATACAATATCATATACAATGCACTGAAAGAGAGTGAGAAAGAGAAATAAGGTAGATGAGGATGGTATATGGGATGCAGTCACTGGTCTATGTAGAGAGAGTAGAAGAAACAATGAGGCATCAGACTTCTATTTCTGCACAAGACAGAAAATGGCAGTGCAGAAGCAGTATGGAGAGAAGTTAAGCAGTGGAAAGTGGAAGATCAGTTTACATTCTGTTATTGTCCTTTTCTTTTGTGGGAAGAGTTCTGATGGCAGAGATGGAATTAAAGCAAAAGCAAAAATTTGAGAGGTGCAGCTCACATTGTGGATTTGCCAACTAATTAAACTGAAAAATAATCAGTTGTTGTTGTTGTTTTTTCCCACAGGAAAAAGTAGCATAGATAAAGGAACAGTGTAGTAAGACAGAGGTATTTGGCCTACAGCCTGGAGCTACTGAGGTCCCTGTTGAATATTAAAGGCTTTTAACTTCTGCTAAGGTGCTTGTCTACAGAAAGTCTCAGAGTAGGGAAGCATCTGTGAAGAACACCAGAAAAGAAAGGCTTACCTTGGCCTGTGTGTTCACAGATAATTCAATAGATTCCAAACAGATTTCTAAAGTAGTTGTTCTTTTTCTACTAGTTCAACTACTTAGCCATTCTACACGCATTGTTCTAGACCACGCAACAAGTAAAAGCAGCTCTGGTATTTTTAGGCATTTATATCATTATCATTTGTACTATATAAAAGTTCAGAAGAAAAAAGTCATTGTTTTCACAAGACAAATCTTCAGAGCACTATCATCAATGAGCCTTTGATGTCAAAGGAAATCCTGTATGTAAGTACAATATGTACCAAAGGTACAAAATCAGCTGGTCTCATTTGTAACGCAAAATTTACATCAGTTTAACTGTAAATTAGAGAAATCAGTCATGGTAAAATTTTGCTCTGTAATGACACAAACTTCTGTAAAAGTTTTCAAAATGCATGTGCAGAAAAGAGCAATTGCCTTATTTGTGCACTTATGCATTTCAAGAGCAGACTAAATTCCACTTCACATGGGATAAAGTTTAAGAAGAGCTGGAAGAACTGCTGAAAGAACTGCTGAAAGAACTGCTTTATTCTGCTACTGTTAGAAGCAGTTTTTACTCTCTAATTAAAATAATATTTGACAGAATAAAAGGAGTGGTCAAAGATTATAAAAGAGCACTGAGAACCAATTCATCTGTTGACAGGCCAGAAGAGCTTCCTCCCCAAAGATAGGCACTGTCTAGTTTTGTCTTGATCAATTGCAAATCGTTGCCTGGTAACTTGAGCTGTTTCCCTTTCAGGTCAGTTTTTATTAGATAAAAACCTTTTAATTACAAGCTTGACTCCTGCAATTTTTGTTCTACAAAAATATGACTCCAAATGTTTGCATAAACACTTCATAATTCCAGGCAGTGCTTTCCCACTGCTACCTCTATATCTGTTTACTATCAGGATTTCCCCTTTCTGAATAACTCAATCTATCTGTCAGGATAAAGTAGCAGCTTCAAAACAAATTTTCTTCAAAGTTTTCTTCTGAGAAGTTTTTCTGAATGGGGGATGTCCTCTCTGCTCTGTGCCAATCAGGTTTCAGCCCTTTGCACTGAAAGGGTTCCTTCACATGGAACCTTCCTGCAGAAGTTTTCCCTGGGAATAGCATAGCCAGGACATTCTGGGTTAAAGCCCTAAGCTTTCTACTGCACACCGTTTACTGTTCTAAATATAAATGTTGTTTGATTTCTTTTCATGAAAGCTGCCCTTTTCAGTAATATTTAAAGGTCAGAAAACTCATCCTACCTATAAAAGGCATGAATTAAGGGCTCTGATGAGGTCTCTCTGGACATGCTCTCATTCAAGATTCCCTATGTCACATTTTTTGTACAATGAAGCTCATCCCATGTTTGAAAAGATCACGGAAAAGAGGTTTCCTGTTAGGAAGAGAGATGTGTGTGCCCTACAGCAATCAGGAGAGATTTCCTGAAGTCCCCAGTGAGGTCAGGTCCTCACCACAACAGAGGACTGAAGGAGCTGAGACAGCTGAGGCCGTGTCACTCCAAGAACTCTCAGCTGGCTCAGATTGCAACAAAAAGGAAATGTTAAAATATCAGGACATATGGACAGTGCTGATTTCATGAAGACCCAGATGTGTGTTGGAGCATAGCTAGGGTACCTTCTCTTGATCTAAAGCTAAGGAGAGTACTGATTTAGGTTATTAATGTCCATAGCCAAACAGTAATATGGAACAACATTACCTTAACAGCACAGCCATATTTTCTTTGCAGTCGGCCTGCTTTTCTGGTAGAACGTTAGAAGAGTCAAACATGGAGCAATTTAATACACAAGTTACATTGCAGGCCTACATGTGGAAAGTCTTTATTCCTTTCCCTTTGATCATCATCCAGCTTTAGTCACTGCAAACATGACTCAGTATGTAAAAAACAACAACAACAAAAAAAAACCCACAAACACACACACACACACACACACACACACAAACCCTCGGCTCTAAAAGGATTTATAACATATAACAGATTATACAGCCAATTTTACCTCAAATGGTTTAGAAGTTGCCTAGCTACGTGATTGGAGAGGTTGAGGAACTCCCTGTCACGGTGACGGGAATCCAGCGGGCGAGCACCGCCGGACCGAAGCGTGAAGCTCCACCTAGTGATAAAATGTCACCATTGCCCTCGGAGCTCGTCCCAGGGAAAGCATGGGATGCCATGGAACACGGCTCTGCGGTTCTGCTGCTGCACTGGCTGGGAATGAGAACCAGAGCCCAAATAATCCTAAAATGCAGACCCCCCCCCCCCCCCCAAAAAAAAAGGAAGGAAAAAAAAAAGCAAAAAGCAGTACCACCCCAACTACTCACAAAGATGTCTTGGGATAGTGCTCCACAGGAGAGCAGTGTGACCGCTATAGCAATTCATTAACATACTACTCTGGTCCTGGGACAGGAGATTTTTGCTTCAATGAAGACACGAGACAGAGCACTGCTCATTTTTGGTTTTCTCCATATCAAGAGGATCTCACGTCTTAAACTCAAGTTGCCTAGTGAGACAGAGAGACTTTGCTCATAAGCAGCAAGAACAAGCCAAATGCTGCTAAAATATTGGGAAATGCTCATCATATCCATTTATTCTGTATGAACATGCCAACATAGGTGTTACCTCATGGCAAACTAAACAAGATTTGGAAAGTCTCTGAATTTCCAGTCATGCAAAGGACTGCATAGGGAATGCTTTCTCAGAGAAGAAAATGCTGGCTTTAGAAAAGATATCTCTAGAAAAGATACATTTTAGGGATTATTTATATTTATTTTATCTGTATGACATGACATTTCAGGCTTTTTTGATGAACTGACGGTGTAAATTACACTAGATTACCTTGACGGTTATAAATGTATTATATTATATATTCTGATAGTAGAAATGCTCTATTGGTTCCTGAATATGTTGTGGTACATACAAATAATAATAATTAAAAAATAAAAATATATATGTATATAAACTTCATTTCTTTTCCCCTAAGAATTACATATTTATTTTTTTTATAGATTAGATTTTTACCTTATCTTCAGTTGAGTGAATATTGAATATCTGAATATTTGTGGCCTTCACAACTGGGAAAGAATTTTCACTACAAAGAATGTGTTGCGATTAGAGAAGCCTGAGGACATGAAATGAATTGCTGCCTTCCTCTCAGATCACTATGTCACCTCAGGTTCAGTAGTGAGAATAGCAATACTTTTATACCTGAAATAGTTAGTAAGGGTTATTTCATTCACTTTCATAAATTGCTCAGACACGGGGACAGTTCTCTGGAATACAAAGTATTACTTTTCTGGAAGCTCCACTGCTGGTTTTGTTGGAATGGGGAAATTGGGTGCTGTGTAAAAGGAAATGCTAAGATTAATAAGTCTTCTCCAAAGAAGGATTTGTTCAGCTTTAGATGGGGAAGAAATTAATTTTGTTGTAGTCTGACTATCCTCACTAGAGTTCTGCAATAGAAAAAGTCAATAAGCTGACACATGTACAAGGAAAAATAATATTAAACAGTGTTTGGAGAACATTTAATTGGAAGAAATGCTGACAGTATGCCTTTTATATGTAATATCTTGTAACAATTTACCCCTCTGAATGGTACGTTTCTGTGCCTTGATTAAGGAAAAAAGCTGTATGAGCAACATATTTACATGACAAATCGGGTGATAGAAGAGAAGCACATATTGGAACAGTGTTTGCTGTTAAATTCTGCCAAAGTTTCACTTAATTTGTGGTGTTTTAATTCTATTTAGGGTGGTGCCTGCTAGTGGAATCTGGCGCTGAACAGCACTTATGCTATTCATCAAAGAATTCACTGCATTAAGAATTGCAATGCAAAGGATAGATGATTGGAAACTGATCTGTTACCATGTTGGAAAAATATGCAATGCAGGTTTCAGCACAAACATCTACTGATACACTAGCTTAAACCGTTTACTGGCTGGATTCCATCCATAGAAGAGGCTATTTTATGTCAGAAGTCTTTACCAATTTGGCTATTCTCTAGGCCAAATGTAACTATATGAATGCAGTCAGTGCAATCATCTCTCTTTGTGTAAATATGATTTATATTAAAGAACCACAATTTTTCAGATATATTTCATACTGCCCCAGAGAGCAAAATAAGTTACGATGGCAAAAAGGAACGTTTATGCTATACAACTCTAATTGCATTTGGGATTCTTGAATAAGAGTCTTGCCAAGAAATCAGAAATGAATCAGCACTGCTAAAACATGTTGAATAATTTTATTTCTACAGCTACTGAGATCTAGTTTTAGTGTGAAGAGCCAGACCATGTACTTAAGCAGAAGAGGAGGTTAAATTAAGCAGAATGGCTATTCATCGAGACGACAACAGGAAGAGAAAGGGGCTAACACATGAGGTACTGCCAAAGCCCCAAGTACGTCACCAGCCAGCTCACTCTGCACAGCAGCTGAGCTACACAGGGGCGAGCTGAATGCTAATGGCTTCTCCTGAGCCCAGGCTGACTTCATGCAGAGCTGGCTTTCCACTTGGAGAAGACCCACTTCGTTCAGAGATACTGGAGGCTCCTACGACACTGCAGTTTCTATAGTCAGGAGGATTCTTCTTTGCCAACATTTATGTTAAAAAAACAAAAAAAAAGACTTTCAAAAAATCTAAACACAAAGCTTAGATTTTGGATCAGGAAGCTATGAACTGCAGAACTGTTGAGCAGATGGAGCCATCACTTCTAATGTATATATTTTATTGATTTCTTTTCATTCTTTGCTTGCTGTGTTGTTCCTAGGCAATAATTACATGATTTTTACCTAGCGTGCCGCCTTTCTCAATGTTAAGCACATGCTTAAGTGTGTTACTGGATTAAGGCCAGAAACTCTGTTATAATTAAATAGTGTAAGAAAGTAAGGACATGTACATGCATGCAAGCAATACACTGGTGTCTAGGAGTGAACCCTGCAAATTTGAGTGAGCCCAGGGGAACGCAAAAGCAATCTACATGGACAAGGTTTTCTTTCACTGGGGAAACCAGGAAAGGTTTAAAAGACCTGTTACTATTCACTACTAATATTCATTTACAGGTCCAACCACACCTGCAGTCTGATTAAGTCAGGAGCCTGAAGTTGGGTTTTCCTCGGTGTGTCCAGAACAGCATGCCCCAGGCCAGTTCATTGGGATGCAAATCTTTTCTTGTCATGACCTGTACTCAGGCAGCACCACTGGTTTAAATGATTCTTACAGTGCCTTTGTGACAGTATGGTGGGTTCTGGGGGCTAGGAACTGCTCAAAGTCTTTGATCAGAGGCTGTTACATTGGAAATGGTTAGGCGTTGAATTTAAGCAAAACTGCAACTACTCCAATTGCTGGAAAGTTTTTGTACAATAGAATAAATTAAAAAGAAAAGGCAGCTGCCCTCACAAAGATAAATACAAATATGATAAGAAGCAAAAAACTGAAGTTAATAAGAGCTTACTTTTCTGCTTGTTTGTTTTGCCAAAATATTTGGAGCAACGACATAAAATAATGAAAGCTTTATGAACTAAAGTAGTCACAATATACAGAAGTTCTAAATTCATTTGAAGGGTGAATAGATTTTTACAATTCCTCCCAATTACATACACCATATTACACTTAGCAGCACTGCTGATCTATTTTATAATGTAATTACACATTATCCACTTCAGTGATACAGCACTGCTTAGCCACATATATCAAAGCATAAATATGATTATTTCCATTTTACTGAGATGAGAGAGTCTTTGTGACCTGTCTAGAAGAAGCTAATTTCTTATTGCTGCAAGCAAGTGAACTATCAAAGGATGAAGAAATGCCTTAGGGTGGTAAACACACCTGTTTTGTGCAAACCTGTGAAAGCTAAGCCTGGTCAGGGTATGTCAGCTTAGGTGGGGCTCCAGGCTAGCAGCAAGCCCTCAGCTAGACAGAGGGAGTTCACACCTCATTTTTCTGGTTCTTGCATTTGCACTGGCTGAGTGAACTCAAGCCTGACTATACCTAACAAACACATGGGAATCTGTCTGCCAATCCAGGCAATGAAAGCAACATGGTGGCTAGGAATTGTTTGTGTACAGAAATGAGACAGTAGAACTACCAAGATGGGCCAAGGATGGGATGCTCTCATTTCAACCCGAAGTGCCCACTACTTTCCATGTCACTTCATACAGACTTAAAGCATTGTGGTTTCTTTTTAATTGAGGGCTTAGGCAAACTCAGCATTCAAAGCAAAGGATGAAAAATATTGCATTTCACATGTTTTTGATGAAACTTTAGAGAGGACCAGGTTCATGCAAAACTTAAACCCAGATTTTCTTTAAGGGTTTACTAACTGCATCTAAGTTTTATATTTCTGACTAACCCAAGGCCAGCCCAGTTTCGCAGAGTGTTCAAAACCTGTGCCAGGCACCAGTAATTTATTATGAAACACAGGACGAAGACAGCGACGGTAACGGTGAAACACTGATAACGTATCAATACAGAGAAGTTGTTTCTGTTTTGCAGAACGTGCTGTTGGCCTAAAACTTCAAAAGTGAATTTTTCATTCAATTTTGCAACTTGTTACAGGCTTCCTTTCTCATTTGCCTTGATTCTCATCGCTTGTTCCAAGATGCTGAGCTAGACACGTCTGACTTGGGTTTGAGCAGCTATAGGTACTCTCTTAAGTAATGAGTGGGTGTGGATTTCATCCATTACAGGGCAGTTTATACATAGGGATGAGTTGCAGTGGTACTTCAAACTGTCCATTATGAGGTAGCCGCTGCATTAAGGTTTTCCCTCACAGTCTCAGCTATGAATTTGCTTGGAATGGGCAGTGTTAGCTTCACTTCCAGCCCTGCAAAGAGACACCCTTAAAGTCCCACATCACAGAAACCGTGAGGTTAACCTAATTATTATGGTGCTCAGAAGATGATAAATAAGTTGATTTGGCATTATTCTCGTTTGTTTTTGAGTTTCTTAGCTTTTGGGGTTCATTTGCTTCAAAGATTTCTTCAAGTGTAGCCATGCAGGCTCAGAACTTTTCATTTTCAAAAGAAAACAGATTCTCACATTAGAAATTTAAATCTAGAAAACATAGATTTAGCATAAATGCCAGGTATTATACAACTACAGAAAAGTCATGAGTTAGTGACATCATTCACAGTAATTTTAAAACAGCAGCAAATTCATACCAAATGAACTACTAAAGACTGTAACAATTTGATTGTTATTCATTATGTAAAATTGTCAGGAGATGGAAAAAAAAAATTCAGCTGAAAAATTCTTGCCATCTTTTGCTCTTTTGACTTACTACAGTGATAGAACCATCATGTGAGATATCTAAGTATGGATAACAAGACTGGGCAGCAATTGTATTTCCTACTGGTGAGTGGAGGGGATAAGCAAATAGACCAAAGCCACTTTGGGTAATGTTTTTGAATTCTGATGATGCAAGTAGTGAAAGCAGACATCTAAAATTCTGTATGCTGCAAACGGTGTAAACTACCTACACCTGCAATCTATGGAATTGTGCAGATGCATTAAACAAAGTTCAACTGTTTTTCTCTCTTTTTTTTTTTTTTTTACTAATTTCAATTAATCTATAAATCCTTTCAGATATGCTTTGTGGTAAGCAGAACGAGACAACTGAGAACGTGAGTAATTTTCCACAGAAAATTCAAGTGCCGATGGTACTCCACCTGCTTTGATGGAAGTAAGAAGACTTGAGATAGAAGTTCAAAAAAGATAAGTAGGACACATGACAATAAGGTAAATTATCTCTCTGAAGTGGAAGAAGTTACAAGGCAATTGTGATTGGTTTCAGAGTATGTTGGGATGCCTGGGTAGCTCATGCAGGTGACAGGTCAAATTACCTCATATGTGGCTAGGAAGCTCTGAGAGGAACCAAGAAACAAAATAAAACTGATCAAATTTACTTGCCATCAATTTTGAATTGTTATGTCACGTTTGACTTACTAGGCAATGTCTCATTTACTAAATGTTATTAAGAGCTACACTCCTTTCCAATGCTTAATGAATTAGCTCTTAGTATTAGCTCTATTAGTAAATTCACGTTATGGAAATTATGCTCTGAAATCAAGCTGGAATTTCCTCTCAAGAAACGTCCAAAGCCCTCTAGAGTCTGCAGTCTTCACTAAGATGCAATGGCCTAGTTCCAAGCTAGCAACACAATGTAAAACAAAACAAAACAACCTCCTAGGGCAAATGTTAACCTGAGCCTCCCTGTAAGTGAACAGGAAGTCTGTATCTCAAGTGTCACTTCAGACTTCTCATTCAGAGTACCACTACTTGTTTTCTGCCTAGAACCCTCAAAAACAAATACCAGTACTGATGGAAGAAACCGCAACAAGGCTGCATCCTAAAAATAAAGCATAGGTAAACAAGGCTTAAAAACTGTAGCAGGCCAGTGGTTGGCGGAAGCATGTAAATCTTTTTCAAAATAATGTAAATGTTCTTTTGAAATGTTTACATTTTAAATGTAAATCTTAAATCTTTTGAAATAAAGCCAGAGGGGTTTTAGAAGGATAAAAAACAAACAAAACAAAACAAAAAAAGAAAAAAGAAAAGAAAAGGAAAGGAAAAAACTATGAATGGGGATCTTTCTCGCTCCTTGTTATTCTGGACATGTAAGTACTTTCTTGGAGACCAAAACCTGTCTGGGAGGATTTCAGCACAAAGTGGATGCTACATGGCACTGAAAGCAGAAAAATACTTTATGCAGTCCCCTGCCTGATTCAGTCCTTCCTGGGACCCACATATCCCATACCTGTGGCAGCTCTAAATGAGTGCTGATTGATTGACAGAGGAATGATTGACAGAGGACTAGAGCACAGCCAGCCTTTGGCTCCTTCCCTCTCACTATCAGAACACCAAAACCACATCAATAACACTGAAGATTTCTGTAACTGATAGAAAGAGAGAAAAAACAGAAGTACAGCAGCGTGCAGAGTAGATTTTATGCTTTATGGGTTTGTTAACCATGCCTGTGTTTGGCCCAATACTGTCATAATGAGTTCTACATACAATTAAGAAACATTCAGAACTGTCAGTTTAGGAATTTGAAATAGGAAGAAAGGGAAGAACATACTACTACTAAAACCTTATTTAAAAATAAAAATAGTTGATTTTTAAAAAATATGTATTCATCCATCTTGCAAACTCAAATCCTTTTATCCATGTACTATGTGCACACAGAAGCTTTGTAGCAATTTTTGTCATATCCAAATCTATGCATTTCCTCAACAAAATGAAGAAATAACTACTGGACTGTCAATCAGAGTTTTAAAAAAATGCAGAAATACTTCCAGATTTAGAGCCTGCTTATTGGTCAAAGAGTTAATAAATGAGAGGCTTGCAATTTCTTCATGCTTCTGCATTAGAAGGTGCAGAAACAGTCAGGAACGGTACATAGATTTTTCAGAATCAGGAACAGTCTAGGAAAAATACAACTCAAACTGCTGTAATTGAGTCACATTGTTTTAATCAGGAAACATGGCATTCTGATAACAGATGGCAACTCCATTTTGACAGATTCAGGCAGACTGATAGCATTCTGCCCCTGCTCCTCTGAATGAAAAGCTATATGCTTTGAGTTTATATTGCAATAGCTTCATTCAGATTTCACACTTAGATAGACACTGTATCATTCTGAAAGCAAATTACGTTTAAGGCTCCATGTATTAGTGCATGCAGATTTCATGGTACTTGCTATTAACAGTGTCAAGTTAGTATGAGCTGTAATAACTGAGCTGCTCTAAAGCTACGACATCACCACAGGCAACTGCCTACTCCACTCCCAACAAAAAGTACTTTTATCAAAGCTGGCAGAAGGATCCTGCCTGTCTCTCAACCACTTAATCTAGGTGATGCTGGCTGGTGTCCATCTTATGCAGAGGTCTATTCTGGGACACCAAACATTTTCTGGGGAAATGCTACACCTACTTCCCTCTACTGACTCCACAGTAAACCCTGACAGAGGAGTGGGATGGGGAGCTGGGGGCAGAAACATGTTTAAATCAGAAGCCTGGTTCACCAGGACTTGCTTCTCAATTCTACAGAAATAAACACACTTTCTAAGTTATGCATAGCTAGTGTAGTATTGCCATAGGTTACTGGGTACATTCTGTCAAACTGTTCAGGAACATGCTACGTTCCCATAACTCTCATCATTTCTGTGCACTTCAGAAAATGGTAAAAGGCAGCAGCGGTGGAACACAAGTTCTTAATCTTACCCTAAGGGCCACTTAGAATCATAGTATTGCTCAGGTTGAAAAAGACCTCCGTGGGACAAAAGAGCCTCAGGCATTTACTTCCTCCTAGCAGTAACAATTCTGGGGAAAACAGATAAATAAATAAATGAATAGACTGGCTAACTCGACTGCTCTATGTACTTTCTCCCTTCCTTGCTGTCCCTCTCAAGACAATTGCAATCCAGCTAAACTTTTTCCTGGCTCTTGCCTGATTTAACAGATGTTTAGTAATGGTTCTGGATCATTACATGCTGAACAGTTGTCTGTTTATTTGTAAAATTCCTGGAGAAAGAAAATCTGTAGGTGGCAAGACAAAACAAAAAAATCTAGCAAAAGCCCCAAAACATAAAATGCCTTTAATTCTCAGGTTGCACATACCTGGTCAGCAATAGTCTAGCTGCTTCCAGAATGACATTCTTAATGTCTCAACACTTGAAAAGCTTTTGGCAGGCACTACTGTTCAGAAGATCAGACGTGCAAAACCACCAAACAGCAGGCTTTATCTCTCTTAGCTGACCCTTACTTGGCCCTCAACAATATAGTAGCAAAGCTCCTCAAAATCATTTGGGTATCTGTAGTCAACATTTTAGTGAACAATGTAAGTGCTAGGCTCTGCATTGTTCTTTAAGAACAGTCCCAAGGATGGCCATGAGCACGACACTCCCATTCTTAAGTCATCATCACTATCTTGTAAAGCTGTGAAGCTCCAGGCAGCTACTGACAGCCTGTAGCAAACCATGGCATTAAAGCCATTAAGTGATACACTACATCCTTTAAAGTTGACCCTCCAGATGTTCCTGGGGCCACACTTTCAGATCTGCTGCCCATGGCCTCTCATCCAATTAGAGGTAGCTATATAGTGAGGACTAAGGTTCCTTTCTAGTCAATGGAGAGAAATAGGCACTTTTAGGGCATGAATCATCTGCTAAAGGAACAGATGAATCATGCTCCCCAATGCTTATTTTTCTTCATTGACCATAGAAAGTCTAGACAATTATTTGGATGGAGAACGCTATGTCTGGGGAGACAAAACTCCTGCCATAGTCTCACCATAAAAAACTATCTTCAAAAGAAAAGACCCACAGAGGTTGTCAGTCACCTGAAGGACAAAATAATACTGTTGGTAGGTACCTAGGTATGTCTGAAAATACCTGTTTCAAGATGATTTGTTTGAGGTCTCATACAGAACAAAGTCTGTATCTCACAAGGCTCAGGTCAAAATGTTGTCTAGCTTCCCTACCAGTCTGGTGGAAATGAAACAACATTATCACTGTTACAAGTTCAGATGCTGCATGCAGAACGTCTTTTTTGTTAAACAAAGTGTCTTAATGATCAGCTACAGGAAGGAAGCAAAATAAAGTGTTTCTGTGCCCTACGGAACAAAACAAAACAAAACTCTCTAACAAAAGAGTTTCAAGCTATTCTTGTCTCGGCATTCTAAAAAAGCATCTTTAAATCCTCCTGAGATATTTCCCTCCCAGTGAGAGGAAGCCGTATGTAGACTACAGGCTACACAAATCTAGATTTTACTCTGATTCTTACTATTTGTGCATTATACTGTTTGAAATCAGGATTTTGTTAGGTTAGTCTTAGACTCAGTAGTTTTCTTCCTCATTCAACATAGTTTTTCCACTTGAAGGATCAGGAAAGACACCTGTCTGCAAAACAAGAGTTAAAATACTTCTACAGGAATAGGAAAAAGAGCATTTGCTTTAACTACTATTAGACACTCAGCTTTCATTTCGAGTAGAACGTAATCCTGCAAAAGTTATGATTTTAATGAAGAATATGAAAATGCGTGTAACTGATCTGTCTGGAATTTCAGCCCTGAAAGACTGTCTCATGAGTTGTCACCTCAAGCTAAACATAACGTTTCACAAAGGACAAAATACCATTTCACCATTTATCACAGTAAGAAAGAAAAGAAAGGGAATAGTTTACTACAGAAGTTACTTGTCAAAATTACAACTGGACACAAAAGATGGGAAAGAGATGGACATCTGTCTTTGTTCCTTGTCTCTGTCTCAGAGGCAAAACTGAAGATGTTTTTAGGAGAAATTAACAAGCTGCTGATTACGATGTTATTAAAAATAATTTTAAAACTAGCTTAGTTCCTATTTTATAGTTTCTATTTCCTCTTCAGTTAGTTTTCCACTGTGTTCTGTCAAAATAAGCATTATATGAGTTCATCTGAGAAGATAACAGCTATCTGGCTTTTTGGCACACCTGGCCAAAGTTTCCTATGCTGTCCTAACTAACTCTAAATCAAGGCAAACAAGGACTACATCAGTCCATGCTGTTTGCATGCATAGCTTCAGACTAATATATTCTGATCTTCAGCTATGTTTAAAGGGTAAAAATAGAAGATTAAATCTGTAAAACATAGGGAAATGTAAATTTTTACTAATATCTTGCACACGAGGGCCTGTGGAATTCTTTGTAACCAGAAGAAACAACCTCTTTTCCTTAATCTGTTGGTTTTACTTTAGGATATATATATTATTCCAATCTTGTCATGTCAATGAAAGCAAAATTAGAGCTTTCTAATAAAGACTGGCAATTATCTGAATTTCCATAAGACTAAATCTAATCCTTTTTTAAACCAAAATGTATAAGTAAACAAAGACAGTTGTTAATACATATAGACTTATTCCACCCACTTTCCCAGTGAGTCAGATGTTGAGCAACTCCCATTTGGGAGTTCAGGCTAATGGGCATAATGCTTAAGTTAACAGACTTAGCTTCTCCTTCTGGCATAGATTTGCTGCTGATCACTGCAGTCTGTTTTTTCCCCCCAGTTCCCCCACAGCACAAACAGGTGTATATATCACAGAAGATCTTCAGTGAGATTTACACCCTTCCCAAAGATTCCTTCTGCAGGACAAAGTGATCAGTGTTTTTATTGTTAATGAGTGTTGTGGGCAGCAACATTTGCTCAGTGGGTCTTGTAAGAATCCTGGCTATGGTGGCTTAGGCACTGTAGCTATACTAAATACTAATACACACAGCAAAAACTCTGGCTTCATCTTGTATCTGCTTGTTCCTGTATAAGCATATAAGCACACAGGGAGACCTGGCAGTGCACTTTCAGTATCTAACGGGAAGATAAAAGAAAGAAGGATCTATGGTGGTAGGACAAAGGGAAATGATTTCAAACTAAAAGAGGAGAAGATATAGATTGGATATAAAGAAGAAGTTGGTTTTACTTTTTTTAATTTTATGCTATTTTATTTTTTACAGTAATAGTGGTGAGGAACAGGTTGCCTAGAGAAGTGGTGGATGCCCTATTCTTGGAGACATTCCTGGTCAGGCTGGATGGGGCTCTGAGCAACCTAATCTAGGTGTACACATCCCTGTTCATTGCTGGGAATTGGACTGGAGGAACTTTAAATGTCCCCTCCAACGCAAACGGTTCTGTGATTCCAGGCTAGGCGCTAGAATTCTTAGGGTACATTGACATCTTGTGGACAAGAATAACATAACACATCACTACCTACTGCCAGGCTGCAGTACAGCAATAGAAGTGCAGTACTTGAGGGTGTACCTAAGCTAATTTCAAACTACTTAGCTTGATCTGAGAAAAATGCACTCAGAGTAGTGATATCACCTCTTCAGAGAGAGAGAAAAAAAAATGTTCATCTAGTTTGAGACTTTTCCAGTCTTCAGTGAATTCTGTGCTGCTGCAGTTAGACTCCTACTCAAACGCAAGTTGGTTACTGCTACACAAGATATTCCTAGAAGTGAATAGGTTCTTGGCTCATAACAGCCTAAGAAAGAGTATAAATGAGAACATTTACACAGTGCTTGCTCTTTCTTCTTTCTGTTTCTCACTGTATATATGGTGTTGAGTAGGAGAATAGTATTGCAGATTGGTGTTTAGCATTTTCCCTTTTTCCCAGCACTCACCTAGCATCTCAAGATTTCCTTTGCTACGCAAAAGGTCAGAAATGTATTTATTTAAAACCAAAACTGCCTCCTAACTTCATCTCTGTTCTGTGATCTGACACTTCCACACCATACAGTCAAGATTTCATGGTCACAACATGTTCAAAAAAAGAAAGTTCAGTTACTGAACTGCTGATGTTTTCCAAACTTCGCATGAATTTTGCTGGGAAACCATTTTTAGTACTACTCTTTGAGATACTGAATTCAATCAGACATTTAAATCAAACTAAAGCTTGAGAGCACAACAAACTGTGAAAAAGAAATTTAGTAGTCACCACGGATCAATTAAGGTATGTAGTTTTCCTGCAAAGTAGAATTGCAAAAGTTCCATCTTTGTAAAAATAAGAAAAAAAGTGGGGGGGGGGGGGGAAGGAAAATAATCCCCAAAGAAACCAGCTTTTAAAATTCAGAACAGAAATTGTGCATCTCTGTCTCTGACAATTACCAACACTTTACCTTTACAGTCAAGACCAGCTGAAATACTTCATTGAAGTGTATGCAATTAATATGATATCTGAATAGGCAAGTTAGGCAATAGCATGGCTAGTCTTAGAACTTATAATTAAGGCTATTTAATGTCAGTCTAATACTAAACTAATTAACCTAATTTATTTTCAGGATTTTATTTGGTATTTTTCCACAGTGCTATATTGTACCAGATTGCCACTGCAGATTCCCATTGAGACATTCTCTGTTGTTTGATATTGAAACATTTTTAGGATGTTACAATAATAACCCAGTGCCTAAGTAGTCCCAACACAAAAACAGTATCAATCTACTAAAATTCCTAGTTTAGACCTGAGATATGGCACTGCTTCAATCAGTTACCTTTTGTTGCTTATTTGCAAAGGTTTTAAAATGCTTTTAGTTTAGGTATTTTGAATTTGAAGTTTCTAGTGGGAGAGGTCCAGGTTTTTAAAATATTTATAATGTCAACTTGCAAAAATGCTATGGGAAAGTCAAATCACTGATTTAAAGAAGTTTTTCATTTCACCAAACATCTAATTTTGGCTTTAAGTTTTTGTTTTGTTTTGCATTTTTTACTAGTTTTTCTCTAGTCTTTTTTGTGGGATTTTAACATCTGGTAAAAATCAGCACTCCTCTCCATGGTGCACAGAAGTTGTCCTGGGAAAGTAGAAAGGTAGGACAAATAACTAGTAGTAAAGATAGTATGCCTGGACAGTTGGCCACCTTAATAACACAGAGAAGTAGCAACATGATTCACATCTGGTGGGGCTGGGCCATGCCCTCCATGACTATGGCTACACCCAGTGCTCTCTATCTGAAAGGTAAGTAGTGGAGCTTTCTGAAGAAATGAGGATGAAGTGACAGCACACCACATCTATCCGCAAGGCTCTCCTCTCAGCAGATTTGAAAAGGCAAAATGAGTTCAAAAACAAGATTAGAGCAGTAGAGGGGAGAGACCTAAAACAGTGCTCCCACAGAGAAAGGCCATAAGAATTCAGCCCATTGGAACCATTTATAGAGTCAACAGCCAAACATCACACACACTTACAGGGTGGTTCTTGTTGACCTCAATAAATGCAGCAAATATAATTCCTCACCTCAAGGATAGGTGGAACTGGAAGAGTTGCACAGAGGAGAAAGGACTCCAAAGGAAAAATGGAAGGAACTAGGAAGGGAGTGGATTACATACATGTGGTACAGATCAAGAGGTAGCTAGGTTTCTTTAGCTCTTCTGATCATTGAATAACAGCCTAGTTTTGGTTCCCAGTACATACATATTATGTTGAATTTCATGGCCTGTGCCATGACTAGAGGTCACAGATGATGGCAGTTCTTCCTGCTGTTAAAAGACCATGACTTGTGGCTGGTTGGTCTTTCGTAGTTGCACAGAAGATATAAGAAAGCAAAGCTATTTGGGCTTCTTCGCTCCTCTACAGCAATGAGGGATGTTAGCTCAGACTAATGATTTTAGGGTCATTGGTTTCCAAGTTGCCCTAGACTTCCCAACTAGTGTACCTGAGTGATGGTATTCTGTGCAAAGGAAAGGCAAATTCAACACCATGATGTTAACCTTTCCAGGGCTGAGAGGCATGTCAGTCAGTGCCACATGTGAATTTATGAGAAAGACAGCTGTCATCACTGGGAAGTAGATTGAGATTTTTAAACTATCCAAACAGCTATCAGACAGTACAGACTATTGGCAATCAAGCCTGACTGGACAACTGAGTTGGTGTTAGATAACACAAGAGACATAATGGATTGCAAGCAATAATCCATTCTTAGTTTTAAATAACATACAGACTGCTTTTTATCAGTTTAAAACTTCCAGGTTCTTGTCAGATAACTATTCATGATAATACTTTAAAAAAAAAGTGATATTTTAAGTAAAACACCCCAGAACTGCTAGCTAATAGGTCATCTGAGGCACTGTTAATGGCTGCATGACTGTATGTGTCCAGTCTGTACTTAGTGTAAATGGACTCCCAAGTAACTTGAGCTACAAATGCAAGCATATGCAATCTGAGATCAATGGAGCTACTTCCATAAAGTCAGTGTCCAGCAGTTAAGAATCAGCTGCTGATAACTTTTAGATAGTCTGTGCCACAGGTGGATGGATGTAGGAGTTCCCTTGTCCATTGCCTTGCACCATGTCTGCCAGTAAGGAATTCCCAAAAGGTAACTCAGTTCAGCTCTCCAGAAAATAAGAACACCAAACTACATAATGTTCATGTTTCATGAGACAAATTTGAGTAAATACGTTATTTCCCTAAATTTCTGTGCTGGCCTCAACTTTTTGGAAGGAAAATTGGGCTGCTGTTGGGGCAAGAGGCTAGGCAGCTGAAAATTAGGACTTATTCCTGCCATTAATAAACTCTATATATAAACCCAAGCAAGGTAGATATTTGTTTCTTTGTGCCCCAACTTCCCTTCCCAAAAAAAAAAAAAAAAAAAAAAAAAGCAGTCAGTAGATCCCTACTCATTTCAAATGCTTGGAGAATTAATTTATGTCTGAAGAGCTTCGTGACAGGAATCATTACAGAATTATTAAATGTTCTTATTGCTTTTCCAATGCAGTAAGTATATCCAGTCACTCAGCCAATTGGCGAGGCACCTCAGATGCTTCTGACTGTGGATATCTCTGTTTTCCAGGCTTCAGAAGGGTATGCCGAACACCTGATAGCTAGGTTTTGGTTCCCTCCTTTAAAATGAACATTAGCTGTATTTTTAAACAGAGATAAGGGAGAAAGGAACAGTGAAGGATAATGACAGTAGTTTGGGGCTGTCTCTTTTGGCTTGGCCTCAGCCCTCTTATCTCACCTAATGGCAGAATGAGAGCCAATGTTTATTTGGCCATTCTCATTCACCAGCTGCTCCTGTACCATGGTGTTTCTCTTCCCAGATGGCAGCACGATGTTCCACGATAAAACTGACACAAAAAACAATGCAAAATTTGTCTAAGAGAGGTTCGGCAAGCATGAGAAAAGCAGATGATATCTTTCAGAGCTAGCCAAGTTGCCTGACCTTGATGCCAGAGTAATTATGGTTTGATTTGAACAGAGGGTAAGAAAAGACAAGCCACTACCAGATTTATCAGGTATGTTTCTGGAAGAGGAAAAAAATATATATTAAAAATACTTTCCACTTTTTGTTTCTATTACAAAATTAATTGCTGCAATCTGGAAAAGCTTCCAGAAGTCCCATGTATTATGAGGTCTTGTGAGCTATTACATGTTGGCTATTTAATGCCCTCCTAGATACACATATTTTATTCAATTATATTGTGATCACATTCAAAGGAACAGTGATACAATATAAACAACTCTATAGTCACAGACTTCATCTTTCATTTGTCAATATTTGAAGGTATTTGAATAGTAAATATCTATTAAATAATATTTACTTTTTAATATATCCTCTCCAAACTCCCACTTAAATTACTAAGGAAAAAAAAAAAGAAGAGATGAAACCAAATTGCTTTATTAAATTAATCTCTCTGAAAGCTACATGTTTCCCCACAAAACAGTACTCATATGTATACAAAGTTTTTTTTCCTCAGTTCTGACGACTTTCAAATCTAATAACTTCAGACTTAGCTCTTCTAAAGCATCCTTAAAAAACAACCAGGAATACCTCTTCACTTGAACCATTCAAAAAAAAAAAATCTCCCTTTAATATCTTGCAATGGCAATGCACTCTTTCAATTCCCTTAGTATACAGGAAAGCAGGAAAATCATGTTCTGACCTTAACAACAAGTTAATCTTATCAAATTCTGAAAAGCTGTTGATGTAAACTGATTTTTATGTGCTAGGATTCAGCTGCAGTGCTTGGACCTCAGATTCTAGGCTCTTCAGGAAGGAGAGAGCATATTTCAGCTCTGATGCTGAACCCACACCCTGGATCTTCTGCCCATTAGCTAGTGCAGCATGATGCTCACCAGCAAGCAGATGTGTGTACTCACATGCTCATCTCACGTGCACCCTGTGCTTGTGGGTCCCCGCAGATACCAGCACTATGATTTAGTGGTTATAGACAGCAGAGCTAAATGTCACAGTGCTCATGGTTAGTTCACATATGGAGCTTGAGCTAGGCATCTCTAAAAGAAAAGGCATGATTTTTTCCTCATCTGAATTAAAGATCCAGAGTTTTTGTTGTGGAAATGATAGCACACATGCAAAGCTGTGCAACTCTGCTATCTCTAACGGGAACAACAGAGAAACTTCGGCCATAGATGTACATTCTCTCCAAGCTTTATTTCTGCCAGACAAAGAAATTATGGTTTCCCCCTAAACATCACTGCCCTGACTTGATCGCCACTGTCCTCAGATCTGCTAGCTGAGCATTTTCCATTCCTATCAGACTGACTTAGCCAATGGAGCTATCCAAGTGTATGAAGGAGCTCTTCCCCAGTAATTTAGGAGATAGATCAGAGGAGTAGGCAACACTCAATGAGAAATAATAATGAAGAGACTGTACATCTCTTCAACTGACAGTGGGGAAAGGCTTATAATGCCAGTCTAGGTTACACAAATAGTTCATTTACCATGACGGCAGAGAGGATGGTGTTATCTTAACTGTGCTAAGGCTAGATACTTGTGCCCCAGGACTTTCCTTACAGCATCTATATCCTTAAGTTTTACCTACAAGATTTCTCACAAGAATCAGCAAATCCATTTGTGCAGGAGCTGACTGCCACAGTATTCATCTTAAGTGGATGTGCTTGATCACTGACCAACCATTATGTAACACTTCAATCACTAACACCGAAGTAAAGTGGTACGGATAGAAAACACTGAATATTTGCACAAATCTGAGGCTCAAGTAAGGATGTATTCAAAGATTACAATAAAATGTGAAAAGTGAAATCCTTGGATTTCACATAAATCTAGGTATAGCCTTATGTAACTGAACAATCTATTGATAAGAAAGAAGGCTAAATTTAATCAGATTTCATCCCCTCTCCCCTCCCCCCAATAGAGAATCGGGGGTCTGTCTCTACAAACAAGACAAAGCAGTAGCTGGTCTAATGAAAACTTGGTGCTAACTCAGAATGTCATCTTAAGTTACTTTGGATTCTTAGGTTACAAATTCCTTCCAATGCAAACTACAATCTTTTAACCAGTGTTACGATTTACATCACACTTATAGAATCATAGAATGGCTTAGGTTGGAAAGTATGTTAAAGATCATCTAGTTTCAAATCCTTGCAATAAACAGAGTTACCACCCACCAGACCAGGCTGCCCAGAGCCCTATCCAACCTGACCTTGAATGCCTCCAGGGATGGAGCACCCACAGCTTCTCTGGGCAGCCTGTGCCAGCGCTTCACCACCCCAATTAAAGAATTTCTTCCTAACATCTAACCTAAATATCCTCTCTTTTAGCTTAAAGCCATTCTGCCTTGCCCTGTGACTACCTGCCCATGTAATAAGTTGGTCTCCCTCCTGCCTTTAGTTTTTACCTTTAAGGTTATGAAACTTTGTCACTGCAGGAACAGGTGGGATGCAAGTAGATGCTGAATGAGTACAGCATAGAAGTAGAAGGGAGTGCTTTATAAATCCTGTATTGGCACTTAGATATGCTTCACAGATGTTCTTACATCCTTCTACACATTAGCCTGTTTCTTTGATCATGTCAACACTGACCAAGCTCTGATTCAACTGTTCCCTAGCAGGTAGTCCTACTGAGTCAGTCCGTGTTCTTGTGAGGGATGTTTGAATCCAAAAGTCTTTTTCAAGCAAATAAAAGCATGAAAATCTCAGCAGGAAATTAATATGGTTAACAACATCTGTTTTTAGTCCCTCCAGACAAAAAGGAATGGTCTCAGTACCTACTCATTGCTGTTCATATCCTCTTTGAAAGGGTGAGTTGCAATATTAACTACGACTTGCTGAACAGTGTTTGAATATGAACGACTATAAATTTGCAGACATAACATCAGTACTGTTACTTATGGGCCAAAGGCAATGGGGCCCTCAGTCACATCAATTTTAAATCAAAATTCTCCAATTAAATCAATAGATAGCATTGTTTAGAAGTCAGTAGTATAGGAAAGCCCTGTTCTTGGCTCAAATTGTCAGATTTAGAGGACAGCTGAATTCAGGCTGATTGTATTATTAGTAATGAAGATTGTTTTCAGGTGCTGTCGATCATTTAACTCACTCTAAAATGCAAAATCGCAAACTGCACATCTGATGACGCAGTTAAGAGTCCATTTGTAAACACAATTCCTATAATGTGAAATGGGATGTATTAATCATAATGTGATTCAGAGCAAGAAACTGTGGAGCAAAAAGGCAGTTTTGTAAGCTGATAGGAGACAGAGAAGCAAATTAATACAGTCACAAATTACTGTTGGCTAACAAAGAAGTATTTTATTATATTAAGCAATTCAAATACCTTTCTTTATAGTTCTGTGCAACAGCACACATTTGTTTTTTAAACAAACAAAATATTTAGTTGTTTATCATACCATAACCAAGTACCTAGTATTGTAGCAACTTTCACAATATTTCTTGGCTTTGTATGCAAATGAATCAGAGAATGAAAGGACTATTACACAGCAATGGTACCAAGCATTAGGTAAAACCAAAAAATATTAAACATGATCACTCTACATAATGGACAATAGCTGTATACAAAAAAAAAAATGATGCTATTAGAGATCTGACAGAGAGCTAAGCTTTCCTCAAGCACAGGAGAATCTCTATAATAGAGAACAGAAGGGCTAGTACTGATAAGGAGAAATTTTGGTACCTATATGTAGATTTTTTTATTTTAATGAGTACAGCAGCATTTTAAAAAAAAACCAAAAAACATTCATTCAGGGTGAAAAGGTGAAAGAATGGTCTATAGAGGTTGAAGCTAAGGCATTAGCAAGACTTTTAGAGCACACTGATTAAACAGTGGATCTAAATTTTCAACAATCCAGCCTATAGAACTGAGTGTAACAGGGCTCTCAATCTGACAACCAAGAACAGTGTGTTTCAGTGGCTAAAACTGAAGGAAAACAAAAATGAAAAATGGTCTTAAGTTTCAGTCTGTTTGTCATAAATTGAAAACTTAGTAAGCATGCATGCCTTTACTGTGAGTTGTTATTTTCTCAGTCAGGATTATAAGCTCATTTCTCATTACTTTTCTCCAAAGAAATACATGCCTGTATGGAAAAAGAGTTGGTTGGAAGAGTCTACGTTTGTCTAGAAAACGATGCTCTGAAAAGGTAAGTACTCCAGAGCTGACAATTTAAAGCAAGGTAAATCAGACATGTTCCCTTTTTTATTTAAGAATTCATAAAATTATTGATAGGCTCCAGTTATCGAAGACCTGAATCTGCCATTCCTATAGATACAAATAGATTTTAATTCTCAAAAACTTCTGAAAAAATGGAAAGATTTGAAAGTTAAGTTTGATGATTGCTCAGAAACTAGTAAAACTTTTTTTTTTTTTTTCTTGTTAGAATCATATTCGTTTCATACATTCTAGTTACATTAATTTAATGAGTTGGGAGTAGTGCTGAGTGCTTGACTGCATCACCCCTAATTCTTGCCCTCTGCAATTAATGATCTAGCAGTGTTGGCTACTCTAACTGTTAAGAATCTTGATAAGCCACTGTAATGCTATAATGTGATGGAAAGTACCACAATAATAACAGAGTGGAAAATTCTTTAGCTACAGCAAATGAGAATAAGCCTAAATGCAACAGCTGTGGACACAAAAATAAAGGAAAAGAGCTGCTTACCTTTGGAAGGCCTCAGCAACATAGGGATCTCCAGCAAGATACCCTCACCTCCACTGCCAACCCTTAAATGAGGTCTGGGAAGCAGTGGATCCTGGCTCCAGCCCTTCCAGCCACTCAGGTGCATTGCATACAGCTGAGCTCCCCTGTGTTGGCCCTGAGAGAGCTTTGACAATAAGCTTTTATACATCCCATATCTTTCTCAGCCCCAGTTTTTTCAGTGTTAGCTTCCTATTTTTTTGTACCTCTGGATTTCAGAGCCTTCAGTCCACTCTGAAAGCCTTCAATACACTCTCAACTGTACCTCCCTAGTTCATACTTTTCAAAATTCATCTGTAAGGAGATGAAGCAGCATTCTGTGGAACAAGAAAGCTTTTTGCTGTAGTTTCATAATGCCAGATGTGGTGTGTACTTATCAGAAATCCATCCCAAGAGAACTTTATTGGAGCTAGGAAAGAACAATTCCTAGAATATAGAGATGTACCATAGTTACATCTCAGAAATGATAGTTTGTTATAAAATCTTCCTTTCAGCAAAGACAAAATCTTTTCTAATGCCTTCTCGTACGCCTATAGTAAATGATTTTAGTTCCCTTGTCCAATAATTAGTATTGTTCCCTTCCCAAACTTCAAAATCAATCCTACTTGTCAAAGCCCACACCGCTTGTGGGTCACTCTCATCTCTATGAAGTCTTTTTAAATCAAAACCAACAAAGAGTAATACCCAGCCTCCTAGTGGCTTGGCTATCAATAAGATGTGGGGGGTATTCTTTGATTTGAATTAAGGGTGGTAGAGTTTTGAACTTACATACCATAGACTGGGGGTTTCAGCCACTGGGAAGGCTGCTACAGGGTTTCTCGTTTGTAAAAGCATAGGAAAATTCTTGAAATCTTTCAAATATTTTGTCAGACACAGAAAATTGTTTTCCACTCAGTTCAAATTAGATCACAGGCTCAATGGAAATTGTAATAATTTCTGACTTTGAAAAATGTGATGTCTCATTGGCTTGAACAGCTAATCAATGACTGAATTCACTCAATGTAAGTTTACTTAAGAAGCCAGAAAACAGATGTCATGTCTTATTCATTTTGTTGTATAGGCTCAGAAAAGTAATTACTAACAAAACTTGAAAACTCTGATCTCTGACAACTGAATTACGCTTCTGTGCGCATATACTGTACACTACGAATTGTCCAGCAGTTAAGAGTTAATAATTTAACTGGCATAGGGGAACCTCTCAAGAAATTTGGTATTTACAAAGCATCAAAGATTACTGACAACTCTGACCAGTTAATTGCTTCAAGTGACATAAAACGTAGATAAGGAAACCATTTCACATAGAATCAGTGTGGAAGATGATTAGACAGTTAGAGCACCTCTCTTATGAAGAAAGGCTGAGGGAGCTGGGAACTGGAGAAAAGAAGGCTCTGGGGAGATCTCATGTAGCCTTCCAGTACTTGACGGGAGCTTATAAACAGAAGGGAGAGAATGACTTTTTAAAAGGGGCAGAGAGTGATGACAAGGGGTAATGGCTTTAAGCTAAAAGAAGGGAGATTTAGGTTGGATGTTAGTAACAAATTCTTCAGCCAGGGGGTGTGAGGCACTGGCACAGGCTGCCCAGAGAAGCTGTGGGTGCTCCATCCCTGGAGGCATTCAAGGTCAAGTTGGATGGGCCCTTAGCCTGATCTGGTGGGTGGTAACCCTGCCCACAGAAGGGGTTTGAAACTAGATAATCTTTAACTTTCCTTCTAACTTGGACCATTCCGTGATTCTATGAAACTTTACATATGTATCTGTATATTCTTAAAATAAACAATTTTGGCTTTCTATTGCACTGTAAGTGTTGCAACTAGAACTTTGCCACAGTTTTTATGTCCATCTGTGTACTGAAGAAAGACAGCATAACAACTGTAACACTAAACCAACAGAAAATATACGAAAAATGACTATGTTCTCCTGGCATGTATTTATTCCAGATACACTGGCTTTAAGCATATATTCTTCTTGAAGCATTGCAGTCAAAGTTCAATGCCTTTGGAGAATTCCACAGCAAAGCATGAACTGATTGTGTAAGTGAGATTAGTTCTGAAAGTACACCATATAAGAGGAGTTAGTATAAAATGATCTGCTTTTCGTGTGAGCAAATTTCATTTGTATTAAACTCATGGTAGAAATTCCATGATTGGGACACTTGTGATTGCCTCAAAAGGTTGCTAAGTAACAAAGCCTGCATGCAATTCCAGTATTATACCAAAAGAGGGCACTTAAAGCTTTCACTCTAAAAAGCCCCACGAAATCTGCTGAAACTTGGAGCACTTTCCAACCATGTTTTAGAAATCTTCTCCCACTTCACAGCATACCAAGCAGAAACATAAAGTCTGTCACCAAACAATGAGATGTATCTTGTGAGCAAGTATATAGTTACTTCCTAGGGAAAATGCCATTTCAAGATATTTGCATATTCACATTATTCATGGATTATGCAGCCAGAAATGATAACTGTGATCACCTAGCTTGACTTCCTATACAATGTCCGGAATTAATTCCTTCTGAAATGAGAACATTTGTTTTAGAAGAATGCCCTGCCTCGACATAAGAATTGTCAGTGTTTACAGAATTTAAACAATGCATATAAATGATTTCAGACAAGTTATCTGCATTATTTAAAAATAATCTAATTCATTTTCAGTGTCAGGAATTTACTGTTGAGTTAACTCCGCTAACATTCAAAATTAACTCCCTCTATTCATTATTGATAACTAAATTAAAATCATGCCTTCTGTGAGAGGTACACTTTAAAATATCTGGAAAACTTCTTTGTAACAAGGAGTAATAGCAGGATTACCACTCCATGAGGACACAAAAAACTGTCAGAAGTCAAATCCTGCACAGATGATCAGGCCGTATGGATTCAGGAGGGGTTCTAGAATGCCAGCTTCAAATCCCATTGTTTCGTGCCCAAACACCACAATTTCATACATGTGATCCACACTTCTGTCTTCATTTTGCAGAAGTCTTCCAGAGTCCTACTGATTATTTTGGGGTTTCTTACATCTGAATTTATACCTATTCACACCCAGTTTCTTGTTTGTTTGTTCAAAGCCAAATACAAATTGTAAGATGTTGTTTTATGAACAGATTCTTAAAGATGCTGGGGGCAAACAACAATTCACTGTTTAGTCACCTGCTGGTATGGAAATCTCTAGAAGATCAGTGGAATTAAGAACTTGCTGCCCTTGTCAATGCCCCGCATCATCTGTCTAGGAAAATCATTCTTTCCAGCCTCTCCACCTCACAACTTACCCATGTGAATACAATTTATAAAATAATGTATAGCACAAAGCAAAAATGCAATTTAGGGAAATGAAGACAAAAGTCACCAGATGTACTTGATGGCAGGAGACAGAAAAGATCAGTGAGCAACATAGCTGTACAGACTCCTTAGCAGGTGAGAAGAGAAGAGTGCCTGAGGTCAGCACAGCCCTATGCACATGCAGTATCCATGTCACTACAGTTAGCACTGCTGTGGAGTCAAGCTTAAATGTGACAGGCTGTGTGGAGTACACACAAGTTTTAGCTTGCTTGCTAACAGAAAGAAATTTCTAGGACTCTATTTCCTGCACTTGTACACAGACAGCAAAGGGCTTGCTAAAGAGGAAGAATTAAGAGCAGGCATTTGAAAATGGATCATTCTCAAGTCAGATTCCAAATGTTGATAAGATTCAGTAATTGCTTTGTGAAAGTCCTGCCTTTGATGGGTTTCAGCAATGATTTTTTTCCTGCCTGTCTACACCACGTATTTCCCTGTTGTAATAAAAATAAGAATGCTTGAATAATAAATTGCTGTAAGCCATAAAGAAAATGTTTGTAACAAAGTATATTATAATAACAAATAGTAGAAATGTCCAAAAGAGTATTGCACTCTTCATTTTGATATAACCACTGACTACAATAATTTGCATTTAGCAGAAATCCTCTGATATAAGGAGCTTTTCACTAGCTGTGCTCTATCTGATAACTTGGCAGGCATTTCATGAGGTTCAGACCCAGACATTTACTTTAGACAAAAAAAAAAAAAAAAAAAAAAAAAAATCAAATTCCCATATAAAAACAGAAATTAAAAAGAAACAATTATTTTCTACTTGCCTTTAATACATACACATATACATGTATATATATGTATAAATATATGAAAACAGGTTCAGTGTAAATATTCAGCTGTAGCTTTAGTATAGCTTTTAAAGCCTCTCATCATTTGCTTCTTAAATTGGCTTCCTATATCTGCCTTATGATTAACAGAAAATAGACTTCCAAGTGTAAAGATGTGGAATTTAATTCTCTATTAAGGAACTTGCATACTTCTTCTGTTCTTTAGAATATCATTAGAACAAATGTAATGTATGATTAGAAACACAAAAAGGAAAATACTGTGAGACCTCTTATAATCCCTTCTTGAATCAGAGTTTTTGCTCCCTAAAATGTGAAGCAAAAAACTGCAAAAAGGATGTAGAAGAGCTATCTGGAAGATAAGTGATTCAGAAAAGGGAATAAGAATCCAATTGCTTTTGACATCTATAATTTCACATTCCTTAGAGATTTTTACTGTTATTCAGCTTTTGCATGCTAAAGGTTTGTCAACTGGTCACTGTTGTATGGATTTTGCTATATTTCTTAAAAAGTCACTCAAGGTTATTAAGGTATTTCCTAAAGTTATGACGACTGTTTTGTTACCTTTATAGCTCATGTGGATTATAGTGATAAATTCTGTAAAAGAAGCTCTGGGTAAGAGATAATGTGGAACTAGGTACATCAAGAACAAAATATCCCGTTATTACTGCTTACACAACTACTGTTTTAAAAGCCTCCATTTTTGCATTTCCTTTCAGAGGCAGTGTCCTCTGCAGGTAACTGAACAGTGCACTTGCAGGGAATTCACATACTGAAAGGTGGCCTGCAGTGCAAGCTCCAGTCTTGATCATCCGATTTTTCAGCTACTGGAACAGAAAGAACTTTTTCATTCAGGTTACCTGAAATCTAGATTATGTGCACAGACCTAAATGGAGCAGAACAGAGGGAGGAGCGTAGGAGGGTTGCAGGGAATGTATGCCTTTCAACAGTGCCAAGGAGTGCATATATAGTGGTGCAACATGCTCAAGCATATGGGCCTACATTTGGATGCATCTGTTTTGGGTGCCCAAGCTGAAAGACCTAGAGAGCTGAAACTTCAGACCTTGGGAACTAGCCTCTGAAAATCAGGCCCTTTTATACTGTCTCAGTGTTTGCATTTAAAAGTAGGCACTGGCAGTCACCAGCCAGGTTTGAAAACAGAAACTAGAGAGTAGCGTGCAAACTAGACTTACAAAAGTAAATGAGTGGAAAAGCAGAGGTTAATGTTCTAGGCATTTTTTGAATCTGATCCAAGAGCTGAAAGTAAATCCTTAAAAACTGGAATGGAAGTTGAATCTCAAGGGTTTGTTTTGGATTTGATTTGGACACTGATGAAAATTGTCCTAACATGGACTTTCACTGATCTGGATGAACCTGTGATATTTTTCTTTCTTAGTTTTGACAGTCTCTTACACACAAGGCTCAAAATGAAAACCTGCTCCCTTGAAAGACATTTCATATGTTAATCAAGTCAGTATACAAGTCAAAATAAACCCAACCAGAATACAACTCTAGAAAATAGATGTCAGATCCTAGGAGGAGCTGTCTGAATATCTTACTACTATGGCCACATACAAGAGCTCAAGTGATAGAAAAGTGTTCTAGATTTTCCTCAGTAAGGCGTGCTCAGTATAAATTAGTTTGCTATGAGAAATAAAATGACAGCTTTGGCTAGATTCAGGATTTATTTTTCACAGATTCAGTTCTTTGATCAAAAACTACACGATATTGACGTTTTGCTATTGTCAACATATTGTACATACAAGGTGTGTTTATTTTTGTGCACTTTTAATGTATTTAACCTTAATGTCTGTTTCTTTAAAGCAGAGAAAGTATGGCTCAGCATCTCGAATTGTCAAAGAAACCTATTGCAGATTTCTTTTTATAGATGAAAAGAAGCGTCCAGATGATGAATGCTATTCACAAAGTGATTGCTGTGGCAGCCATATCATGTCTCAAAGTACACGTCTGCGTAAATAGAAACTAGTGAAACTTGCAGTGACATGTAAAACTTTTTCCACGGCATTTGAAACTTTTTGTCACCTAAGTAGATTCAGTTGGAGCTGTTACTAAAAATACAAGTGTTTTTTTGTGTTCTTTAATATCATTTCATTGAATTGGCCAAAAATGAGATATTCCTTTTCCCCTTGAGACCTTCAAGTTTAACATTAGAAGAAGTTTTGTGACAGTCTAGTAAACCTTTAATGAGATTTCTTTTTGTGACAGACAGATGTAAATGTATCCCTCTAATCCTATCCTTTCAGGTCTTTGTCTGCAGATGAATGTTAATAATTAGCAGTTGCGTTCCCCCCCCCCCCCCCTTCACAAAATTGTATTCTTCATAAATTCATCATCTTTTTTTTTTTTTTGTTTTCTCAAAGTACCAGCAGCCCTGACAAGCCTCCCTTTGTTCTGATGTTTATAAATAATTTATAATGTAGAAATATCTCTTCTTAGTCTTAAAAAATAAACTAATGGTTGAACATAACATACTGCCAGGAGCAGATCTACCACTAGATTTAGAAGAAAGAAAAAGGAAAAGAAAGAGAGAAAAAGAAAAAGAGCTTCATGCTTAACAAAGGGAGAAGGTGGGAAGATCACATAGAAATTCATTTATCTGAGTGAACACTGATTTTTGTTTGCAGATGCTAAATGCTTCTGAGTTACCATTATCTTATGCTCTTTTTCTGCTTTTTCTGCTCCTTTTCCAGACTACGCACCTCAATACACTCCATAAAATTGTAGCTTCTTTTAAATGTTCTGAATGCGCAAAGAGCTACAGCATAGACTAAGAATAAATGTGTTTCTATTGGTGCAGGTTATTCCCTTGAGGAGTATAACAGGCCTCATACTGACAATTAGCTGACGATTGGTGTACATGTTGTAGATGTACTGCTGAAGAAAATCATTCATTTAGCCAAGAAATTAAGTCTATCATAAACAGCACATGGACCAGCTGTTGGTGTTGGGATTCTTTAACAAAAATGCTGAAGGGTTTACTGCACTAGCAGATACATTGTCACAAACAGCCAGCACCTGCAATCCCCAAGCTGGAAGGAACAAGTACTTAAATTAGAACTCAAGTACGCTGGGTTTCAGCACCTACTGGATGCCATGGGGTGATGCAGTTTCCAAATGTTTGTATGACACTTTATTGTTGTTTTTTTTAATGCTGTCACAGCAGGAGAAGCATCCACACAAATGGCTAGAATTATTGTTAATTGTGGCAAATATAACTGAACTTGATACTAAGGTATCTAGCAAAGATCTATAGACGTATGTTTATTTTGCTGCAGGTTAGTATATGTGAAAAGAGATTGCTGAAAAGTCACTTTGTGGTATCTTGAAAATGTATTCAGGGCTTCTAAAATAATAGCCCTAGCATGCAATTTAGATAGGGATCTTAGCTCGCATTGGTTTCCTGGATGTGGAAGCACAAGGAGGTAGCACGTCATTTCCCTTCTCAATTGGCTACCTATCGCACTGACACGAGTTAGACAACAACTGCTTTCTCACTGCTGTGTGGCAATGTGACTGCAAGCAGGTCAACTCCAGTCAACGCTCCATAACTACACACAAGCAAGCAATTTGTGTGATACACTGTTTTAAAGCAAGTGACTGTAACTCGTGAACCAGGCAGCAGATGGATGTACTCCGCAAGCTACCTACAACGTTCACCTACTCTTAGAGCACATTGTCACAAGTAGTTGTTACTCATCGTTATGACTGAATCGAGAACATGATGCAATTTGGGGATAGGAAATGAGTGAAAATAGAGTATCTCATCCAACGTCTACATACAGTAGAAAGAGAAATTTAGGCAGATATACAATTCAGATGTAGCCTTGACCTGCAGGGCTCATCTTTGGATGTAGTAACTGACAAGAGGGCTGGATCCAATTTTGTAAGAGGGCTGGCTTGATTTTGTAAGAACCAGGTCAACTGTCCTTTGTAAATTATTCATTCTTATTTTTGACTGGTTTCTGGCTTTGCAGTGTGGAATGAGTTTTGGCCAGGAAGAACACTCATGCAAAATATTTTGAGATAAATGTTTAAAGGAGCTTTCTGAATACAAGAAGATGTCAGCCCTAGCAGCTCAGAGATTAATCTGCTTGTACAAAAACAGACTGGAAAGAGCCAGTTTAAATCTCAGTCAGGTGTCCAAAATCAATTGGAACCCTCTTTTTAGGAATTTCATCTTCTAATCCTCTGCTGTCTCTCATCCCTTGCTTTTTACACCACATAAACAGGATTTTGAGCTTCTTTTAAAACACATTTAGGGATGGTCTGTAAATCTCTGCTGAAATGGCTGCTGCCTTCAGATCTTACAGGGTGTGATGCTAGGACTCAATGTTTTTCAGGAAATATACGTTCAGAATGGAATCCTCCTTAAAAATCCGTGCGTGTGCACACTGTAAGAAAGGCAGATAGACAGACCATGTCCATGTCTAAACAGAGCATGTATCAAGTCCAGAATTTCATCCAAAGGTAGCATGCTCATGAGGGGACATTTGAAAGCTCAGTACAATCTTTTCCTGAGGACTGCTTTGAATCAAGAGAGAAACTTGTATCACAGTAACGGAGGATAAGGTTGAAGGAAACACAGTATTTTATTGGAATGAAGGGGGAAATAGAGAAGTGGGGAGGAGTATGACAGATGGGTATAAAAGCATCTCAGACAACTATTTGACAGTGGTACTTTCATGCTTCCACACTTTTGATGCTAGCAGAGATGTTAACCCTTACATGATTTTGGATTTATGTGGAGTTCAACCAATCGCATCTTTACAGTGAAATGCCTGTCTAATAGTATTGTTGTGTTAGTTTCCAAATTTTTACTCAATCATCTTTCATGTCTATATAAAATATTACAGTTAAAACACTACTTCTCTTTGTTAAATAATTCCACTGTTTTGCTCTGTTGCACAGGTAAAAACATTTCCAAATGTATTTGTGATTTACTCTATACTCATTCCAACCTTTTGCTTCAATAAAGACCCCAACATCTCAATACCTAGAAGAGAGATAGGACCTAAACCTGTACCCAGGCCTCAGTTTTTATCAGATTCTAAAATGGACCAAGCAAAACCGCATCTGTAGCACACCCGAGTTTTGATGGTTTCAGTACCTTGATCAAAATTTTCTCAACCCTTTGCTGGTTGTAACAATGAATCTTTAAAGCACAGAAACTGTCTGGCTCCTAGGTGTTATTAAGAAAATACAGTATACAAAAGCTTTAAGCTTTAAACCATGCAGCACAATTATTATGATAGCAGGAGGTGTCAGGTGGAGACAAAGACACGTGGATAGAATTGATTTGAGGCACGTCATCAGAAAATAAGGGTGATGTGATCACAGTACTAATAGCATATGCAGCAGCTGTACAGTTCTACATGGCAGCTTCCATCATACCCTTCACACGAAAAAAAAAAAAAAGATTCTGAGTAAATGATGGGTGAATGCAGAATAAATTGTAGTATATGACAAGACACTTTCTTTTTTGTTTAATATATAAATCAGGAGCACTTATGAATTGATATTAATTAAAATAATGTATTTGCTTTCTTTCGACAGTTATGTCAGCCTCATTAAAAGCCAAGTGCTAAATCTTCATTATATTTTCAATATTAAAATACTTCCATGAAATATAAATTAACATTTAACTTGTTGCTGGTCATAGTGAGAAAAAGGAGGGGAGAAAAACCATTGGGATGAAATCCTGACCCAGTTAAATCAATGAGGCTTTTGTTTCTGAACTCAGTGGGATCAAATAATTCCCTCAGTGCTGGCAACAAGAGGCAATGAACTTAAACCTGATGCACATGTCGGTCTCAAGAAGTGTTCTCTTTCAGTCTGTATTCCCACCTTCGATGATAATAACTAAAATTTTGCAGGTGTTCTTGGAGGTATAAGAGGAACCTGTGCCCTAATGAGAGCAAAAAGGTTTCCTGGGTAGCTTCAGGTTTGTTTGTTGTTTTGTTTTTTAGGAAACCCTACATTATGCCTTGACTTTGAACAGTTTTCCCTAATGAAAAGACACAACAGTACTGATTCTAGATCAATTCTAAATTGAACTACTTTTCAGAATATGAAGCCGGCAAAGCAAGCAAGTAGCTCTCATCTGAACTCTGTGATTTATATCAAAGAGCAGACTGTCACTGTTACGGATCTTAGCAGACATGCCTGCCGGATGAACACAAGCGCCAGGCAGTGAGAGCAGGTGCTATAGGACTCCGCATCCTGAACCTCTCTAGGTCCCAGTTCACTGTACCACTGGTGTAAGATTTGCTGGGCAGGTCAGGAAGAGAGAATATGAAAGTTGAAGGGAAACACCATCATGTGTATATGTGTAGCTGTTACCAGTGACCCTCTTATTTCTGCAGTAGTTGCTGTATTGAATCAGAGCAAATCTAACAGGGACAGCTTGAAAATAATCCAAAGATTCACTTGAAATGGCCTCGTTGTCTCTCAGGTGTGTTATACTAACTGAAGTAACCTTTATGAGTGTGCATGTTTCAGAAAGGAAGATCAGGTATACCTCATAATTATGTTTTATTTGACTGTAGCTTGTTTGAAATGGGAACAGCTGATTCTCTCCTCTCTGGGCATATGCATGGCAAAGCCACAAGGTGGTGGTATGGTGTCACTTTTTCCTTTAAACAACAACAAAAAAGAGATTTTGTTTAATGAGCTTGAACTCACAAGCCTGCTCATCTAGTGAACTGTGACTTTTCAAATACCAACCTATTAATGTCAAAGGCAATACTGAAGGGAACAGTTCTGTTTGATTTAAAAAATACAGACAATGTGAAGTCCACTATGCTCTAATATCTATCACCTATGGGGCTCCATTCATGCCTAATGCTTTATTCAAGCTAAGACCTAGTTTTATATATCAGATTAATACATATCTACAGCTTTGCACCTTTCTATTTTGATTTTTTTATTATCAGGGCTCGCTGGGGCCATTTTCATTCCCTTACTATAGCATCTGCAAGCAGGTGGATTAGAGATAACTCTCATTGTGCTTTGTTTTCTCCTGACACTGTCATTAATCATTCCTTAAGCCACACTTCAACTTATAGTAATCAGGACTGGCTGTTCCCGAGCTGCACAAGAATTGCCTTTCACAATGTAATGTGAAATTGGAAGCGAATGGCTGAAGCCAGACGCTTTTTCTGCATTCCCCATCTATCTCATCATTTAGGTATTTATCCATCTCAGGCTTGTACAGGGAGCATCTCTCTCCTTCCCATGAGGACACAGATTGCAACAGAGGATCAGATTTGTTACCCAGGCTTTGGGCTTTGATTGTCCTCTTATAAGTTCGGGATTAAAGTGAAATTTCCCACAGGGCTATGCAGGATTTGCTAGCATTTAACTGTTTAACCTGGCTGTTTGTGAATGAGAATCCTGTGGTCAACTATTCCGTAGAGAATATTATGGTAAGCCAGCTCTGAATGGCAGACATTTCGGTAAATTCCTGTAAAGACTGCTGCAGTTGATTCCAATTAAGTTCATACCTGATAACAATTGTTTTCTTGTAGATGATGAGCAGTAATCTTACGATAAAAAACAATTGTCTATTCTCTTGTGAAATATGTGTGTCAGTTTCAAAATAAATGCAGACCTTCAAAAAAGTTACAGTTGTCTGCTTATGCTTTTAGAATCACTGTGCATTAATTTGCCTTGAACTAGGTCATATCTTTCGCTATGCAAAGAGCTGTATTTTTTTGTATCTTACCCAATTTCAGTAATAAATGTAAGTAACTAATAGTATCTATAGTAGCATGGTACTAGAATGGACAAACGCTTTAAACAAACTGCACTTGATGTATTAATAAAGACAAATTGATGGTTCTGGAAATCATGCTGTTAAATATGTAGCCAAAACAGATGCATTTTTCCTGGCATTTGATGTGATTCGTGCACAAAGGAAAGTACCTATAATGTGCTATTCTCTACGAAACTGAAAGCAAGGGGGCAAATTTTCAGTCCACATTATCTATCTTTTAGTCTTAGCTTTAGAGCCATTTAAGGAAAAAGATTTTAAAACAAGTCAAAATCATTTTGTTATCTAGTTTAAAAAGACTATATGCTCAACCACTGTATATATATTCTATTTAATGTGGATGTGTTCTTAAAATGCCTAGGAGGATAGTGCTCATTTCATGTGCTTCTCCAGGAGAGACATAACACCCAAGCAACTGAAGTACATAATTTAACAAAACATTTTAGCTTGCAGTAAAATCAGTTCCCTTGGAGGGAATGGACTGAATCATTAAAATCAATTTTAACCCCACTCCCTGATAAATTTTTACATCTTATTCCAAACTTTGCTTTTCATTTTCTTCTTTGTTGGCTAAAAATATGCTGAATTTCACAAATAAGCTTTCATGGGATTTAGTTTGGGGAAAAAAAATCAAAAAGATTTTTTATTTATCCTTTTAAAAATAAAGAATCTCAGACACCTCAAGGGAAAGGCTCATGGGCATTATCAATCTCAAATCTGTACATTCTAATGTAGACTGAAATTAACAAATACAAAATACTAGCATATTCATCTTTCATTCACTGTTATTCTGCAGTTATTTTATTTTCTGCAGTTATATTAATGCAGTCATTCTGCATTAAGAACCTGTAGTTATGACATTGATCTGGTGCTAACCAGTGTCTCAGTAGAAAGGAACAGTGTTTGGCTGCGTACCTGTGAAAGCCTCACTGGCTGAGTGCAAATCACTAAATATCTTTACCATCATTTAGTGTTTCTCTCATAGCATTAAATGATTACTGAAAAGGCTTAAGCAATCTTTTCTATTTATTTGAAATATCCTCTAGATTCACATGAGTAATTTTCAGCTGTGTATAATGCTCCCGAAGTAACCTCCTCATTTCCATTGTTTTAGTGTGAAATCATTTCCTCGGGAGATAATTAGAGTTGCTCCATTTATTACATTAAATGATTAGCATGCACTTGAAATGATTCAGTATATTTTCCTTTATTGCTGATGACTCTTAAATATGGGCCTACATTTTTAATGGATAAATTAAGATTATCTTGACATTTTGTGGCTGCCATAGCAGCAAAACAAGACAGGCTTTCTGTTCCAAACACACATACAGGTGTGCTTCGAACAATGCATGTTATATGAAGGGCTCTAATTCACCTGAGTATGTCACCTGGTTCAGCTTAAAAACCAGCAACAATGTTTGAAGGTAAAATGAGTGTTTAAATGTACCAAAACTGCAATTACTTTTGTTGCTTGTGTAGTTAGTAACTATTCCTATGTGCCATGGGATCAGTCCTCGTATCTCTGCTGAAGTCTGTATTTCCTCTGGGTAAAGACTATCTTCCAAATGTATGTAAAATAATTTCTTACACTGGAAGATCTGCACTTGTATCATATTCTATGAATTAACCTAAATGAAGAACGAAGGAGTTTTACTATGTGCTAACTAGTGAGTTATCATCCACTGGATTATGAAAATAAATGACTCTAGAATTGGTGAAAATATATCCCAATCAATACTCCACATTAAAATTGAAGTAAGATTTAACGTCAAGCTCAAGCCATTGTTTCAAGACTTTCTTTTGAGAATCAAAGAGCATCTAGACAGTAAAAAAAGCCATTGACTACAGGCCTGAGCAATTATGAGGTACTTGCATTACTCAGATCCTAACAAGGGCTGCCTCAGCACACACCAAGAGGGACCTGGAAGTGGTGGATACCAACTGTGACTGAAGTGAGTAGAATTTTTAATGGAGCCCTTTTAGGGCTCTATTTTCCCAAGATCATGCCACGTCATTCCCAAAAGAACACCAAGTAGATATTTGACTGGATTTGAAAGCTTGGTCTATTGGAGTTAAATAACCTACAGCACTCTAACTACATTAGTGGATGTGAAGCTGATGTCATTATTAAGGGATGCGTTCCCTTGTGATGTGGTACAGTCACCTATCCCATAGTTCTCAAATTCCACTATGGCCGTAAGACACCTTACATGCAGTCAATTTAAATTCAAACATCTATTCAGAATTTTAACTATGTCTCTTATTAGAGGTTTTAATTATAATGAATCTTTCAACTCTCAGTCAGTCTTCAGAGTATTTCCTTTTTGAGGAGGGATACCTACAGGTTATGTGAGCTCAGAAAATACTTTTCATACCTCAGCAGAAAAGTTTATGCTTTCAGTGAGGAACTTCCTTCCTGGGCCAAAAAACATGAAAAATTTGGCTCCATAGGGTATGAGCCCAGATATAATACAAAAATAAAAATAAAAAATCCATAACATTATTATAAACAGTTTAATAAGTGTTTAACATTGTACTACACAACAATGTTATAAACCTGTATATCACATCAGAAAATAATATTTGGAGTTCCCATTACTAGAAAGAGACTGCATATTTTTGTGCATTACTCATTAATAAAATACACAAATTATTCCTTTGTAGTGTCCTATATTCATTAAAACAAAACAAAATAAAACAACAAAACGCTCCGCTTTGAGACATTTCTGGCATTTAGAAAAAAGTAAAGTAAAGTAAAAAAATATTTCCCATTTCTCAATCAGTTCATAAACATTGATCATGTTGCATGAACAGGAAGTATTCCTGGTTTTGGGATGCTAGATCCTGCCAAATCCAATAAAACTTACTCTGATATGTAGTGGAACGGTGATTTCACAAGGTAAAGGACTGTAACGGCATGCCTGGCTTTTGTAACATTGCTCCTATGGAAACAAACATACTTCCTTTTCCTTTTGTTTGTTGGCTGATTCTCACCTGAGTCAGATTCTTACTGTGGGGGCAGATTCCTTAATTTAACTTTAAAAACCTAAGACGTTCTACGAAAATATGTCATCTTTTCCTGGGCAAATGCAAGAGGAATGTGGATACCAGCTACAGGTAAGCCCAAACAGAGAATAGAAATCAGTTCCTAAATGACAATTGAGCAAAACCAGCCTCATTAAGCAAAACTCTTCCGGTTCATGAGGATGCCCCATCCAGTACAATGCACGAGATTTAAGCAAGAGGTTGGATCAACCCGGACTCAGAGATTGCTTCTACTGTTATTGAAGTCATAAATGTGACACATTTTACTACAGTGTTACTGGATCAGAACCACCATAACTAGAGATGAAAGCTCACTCACCTTATTAGCAGCAAGTAATTCCCATTTCCTAGCCCCATGACTAGTATATGATGTAGGCACATTTATCCTTAAAAACTTACTTGAACAATATAAAAGCACACCATTAAATAATAGCACTACTATAGGCATATTATACTGAAAGTGCCATAATGTTGTTTGTATATGACAGGCATTTTCTGTATAAAAATGCTGAAATTCTACACTGATGTCATTAAAGCATAAATGACACACTACCAAAAGATGGAGATTCTAATGCATGGTGGTTTAAAACTACACTTCTTTCCAAGTTTTAGAGTATTTTTTTAATAGATTCAAAGCATATTTTTAATAGATGAAGTTATTACAATACCAACAGTAGTGGCGTGAAAGGTTACAATGGATGAACACCATCTCTCTCAAACATTTATTCCATTTAAGTAAAAATACCTGATAGAGAGCATTTCTATTATTCACAAGAAATCATGCAATATAATGGTTCCTAGCACTCCTTTTGTAATAGCTTATTTAAATACTTGGGGCTGCAATTCAGATTCCCACTTTGTTCAGACTTCACAGAAATACTTCTTACAATTGATCAAATTTTTATTCTTTATTGTATTCTAAATAGCCTTTGATTTCTCAGAACCCAAGACTAAAAATTAGGTTTGCAGAAGCAAAAAGTACAGTCTTAAAAAAACCCAATGCACTTTTTTTTCGTTCTTTTTCACAACTGAGGAGTAGCAGCTACAAAATTGAACAAAAAAATCTATGCTACGAATCATTTTGTTTACAGAATAGCTTTAAGATTCCTGAAGTCCAAATGGATCTTGATGAGACTTTTCTAGACCCCTAACATCCACGTGTTACAAAATGACCTGAAAGTATAAAGAACACTTGACTATGGATTTCTTTTATTTGTAACATTTCTGTCAGTGCCTCCATCTCAGACTACAGTAGTTCACAGAAAGCCAGGCTGATAAGGAGTTACTAAAATTCATTTCATCATCTTAAGTTTATTTACTGTCAAACCCGGAATTTGAGTGAGGATTTGGCAATGTATCACTATTTATGATATTTGATATCATTCGTTTCTAGATTGTACGGTTCCAATTTTTCTCAAATTGTTTGAACTTTTAATGTATTTATTAGAAGTACAGGGAAACCTATGAGTTGATGATTTGTTGATGAGTTGTTGATTTACATCACCTGAGGATAAAGATGTTCTCGGAGAATAAAATAGTGATAGTTATTTTCATTTCAGAAGATCTGAGCTTTTATTTAAAGAGCAAATGAAAATGCTAATATATAAACAGAGAAGCAAAAGTATATTTGAGTTAACTCACTGTAAATTTACGTTCAAACACTGTCAGTGGGAGATATGACTGGACTTAAGGTGAATGTGCTACCTTTTCTCCATTATATTTTGCCAAGATAAAATGGCATGCTTAGATAGATTACTTAATTATTTTTTAAAAATAAAAGAAGTAAAATAAGCAGCGCTATGCTACCATGAAGGACTGTTATTAGCTTCAAGACTGAAATAAACCACTGAATTATATGAATATATACTCAGTGTTTTTTAAGAAAGCTTGTTACCTGAGTATAAGGATCTTTCAAATCACTACAGTGTGCAAATGAAGGTATACACAAATTTTAAAGCATGCATTAGCTAAATGCTAAGCAGAATCAGCTCTCTCAGGGGTATAAAAAGTCTCTAATCTCCAGAAACGCACCATCTCCTGATTTGCAGCTCATTTCATAATGATTTAATATGATAAACTTCATAAGGCGAAAGTATTATCAAGCTACAGCATGGGACTCTTAGAGAAGTCAACACTGTTCTTTTTAATACCACTCCCATTTGCATTTTAAATAACCAAATGGTTTTCAGGCATTTAATAGAAAAACATTTTTTTAAATGAATACCAAGAGACATTTGTAAATAGCACTACAAATTGCTTCTGGGCTATAAACCTGAGTGCCAAGTTTCACTCCGGTATGAATACAGACAAGTGTTAAAAGTCTGAAAAATGGATTCCTTAATGGATATACTGGCAGACCTGTAAGTGTAATAGAGCTAGCATGTGCCACTTTAATAAAGATATCATATTTCATCTCCTAGATTACACACAGCTTCTCTATTCTAAATAAAAAGATTAGAACTAGAAATATTTTCCCTGCATATCATATTTAAAAATGTACAAGGGAATGTCATCCAACAATTTGTAAGCATTAAAATTATTTCCTTGAAAACAACCAAAAGTAATCCCTAAAGATACCGCAAATATACAGTTCCTATATTGAACAAACAAAAATAGATTATGCATTGCTTTTTCAAAATCAAATACATCTGCTTTGACTGAGGCAGGAAGACACATCCAGGGGCTTGAATCTTACCACTGTCTCTGTGATTCTATATTGTAAGTGCATCAGTAACCTTGTGTTTAACCAGATTATTTACAGGCATACCCTTATAAGATCACACCCATTGCTGCTGGTGTGAGGGAGGGAAGGGAAGGAGACTCCTGAAGCTGAATACAAATGTGATATTTATTGCTGCATTCATTAGGCCATGACTGTATATCAAATGCGTTAAATTCTCAGAGATAAAATAATACTATCATATCAGGATTGAAAACATAATACTAAGCAGGGGCTCAGAAGTTTCCTTACATCATAGCTTGCTTTGTAGCTCATCTGTACAAATACGCTGGCCCTGGAATTCAGTGCACATTTTTTATGTGCTTCTTACTGAATGTAAGTGCTTTTTACTTCTGAAAGTTCTTCTAGCTGGATGCATATGCACTTGTACACATAATTTGTAATGTAAAATATTGTTATGTTACTTTGCTTGCTTTTGCAAAAAAAAAAAAAAAAAAGAGAGAGAGATGAGTTTCACAGTAGGAAGATGTTGTCTGAGCACTGCTGTTAATATGAAAACAGAGATTGGTCTTTGCAAGCATTTTGATGGCAGGATAAATTAGTTTAGATTTCATCTGACTATATTATCTCCAGTTGCTATGCTAAAAATGCAGATAGAATGTAACGCACATTAGCAGTGTCAGACTTCAGATCCTTCCATTGGTGTGGTCAGGGTGTTTAGGCTTTTCTTTTCACAAGCACTACTTTCAACATGAGAAAAAGGGTTCAAGAAGTCACTGAATCTACCGATACATTTTAGCTGAAAACAGGACAATGTATTTAGAAGGGGAAGCAAGAGTTCTCCAGAGTACACCACATTTCCTCCTGGTTAACCAAACAATAGCAAGCTCCAACTGGAGCAACAGCTTGTATGTCACCTCCTTAGATCCCTCAAAAAATGATCCACTTCAGTGTATATGTTTTCTAATGTAACTTAACTACTTCTGTATATATGTGTATAGCATGATTATGTTTCTGCCAAGATTGAAGTGGTATGGATCAACAGATACAGTAACCCACTCGAACAGAACTAAGCTAAATTCACACTGACGAAACTCACTCGTATTAGCGGGTGAAATGGGCCCTTGCAGCTGACAAACACAACAGGAACATTCCACACTCCTTAAAAAATAACAAATAAAGAGAAAGGTTGATAGAAAAGAAAGGTTTATCTTGTGTTTCAATGTCTTACCTTCCCCTAAGGAAGAACTTAAAAACATACATTAACGTTCACAAGACTTATTCATTAATGTAGGGGTGATTTTCAGGTGTTTAGGGGAAGGTCTGGCACTTCCTTCTTTAGAATTAATATAAATTTGAACTGCTTCCTTCAGTAGTAGAGGAATTACACCATCTTTACGCTCATGTAGCAGGCAGCAGAATTTAACACTTCGTGTGTAGGATTAAAGTTTATCCCAAATGGGAAACTGAGGCTGCTCTTCTTTCCAGTAGCACAACTTTAATTAATTTATAGCATCTTGTAAAAAAAAAAAGAAAAAAAACAACAATAAAAACAAACAAACAAACAACCCACCACCAACAAACAACAGGGCCTGTAACTGGTCTTTGAGCTTTGTGAGTAAATTAACAACTTACCTGGAACAAAAGGGAAGGCAAGCAGTAACAGCACAAAACCAGATGATGACTCTTAGACAAGAGAAACTGTGGTTGCTCTTCCTGACAGCTGTGATTGCAGAATCTGCAAAATGATTTCGATATAGATTTTAGAGATTTTTTTTCCCCCAATTATCTTCCTTTATAAGGAATACTCTCATAATACTTAAAAGTGATATCCTTTATTACAATCTTTTTTTATAGTAAAATCGATAGAAGCCTGAGTGGTGGGTGTATTGTTGTGACACTTAAACTATTTGTAAATATTGCTCAAAGCTTTCTTAGCATACTTTAGCAATGCAACATTTCAGCAAAGTATAATTTATCACACATGATATATGCTGTGTACTTCAAAGACAATCACACTGGAAAACAGATTCATGAAAGAGAAGCTGTGAGTGTGTCTTACTCTCAAGTAAAGCATTTTTCTTAGTCTCTGGAATGAGTGGTTTTGGAGGATTACTCTGTGATCAGGAAAACTCTGAGTGGTGGGCAGGAAGCTGTTTTTTTTTTTTCCCCCTCTCAGTGCCCAGTAAAAAACAGCCACTGCCTTGCTGCATGACATTTCTCCTAGTTCTGCAGCTCAGCCTTGCTGCTTCTCACATTTTATGTTCAAGCGAGCTCCTCTGGCTGCAAAATTGAAGCTGCAACATCAGCGTACTTTTATTACCCTTTCATTCCAGATATGAAAAGAATGCATTGTTTTACAGTAATATTACATTCAGGAAAGGCTTTGTTTAGACTCATTTAAAATTCTTTTAAGAAAGCATATAAGAGCTTTATAAATATAGGAAAAACTCAGTCAACAACCTACCAGTCTGTACCAATCAGCTTATAAAAAAAAGTTAACTCCTTACTCCCAAACACACACAAATACTTTCTGAAAAATAAATTGTTCTTGCTGTCAGCTCTAATTCTAGTAAACAAACAAACAAAGAAATGACAAAAAAACCAAAAATCTACAAAAACATACGAACATAAAAAAGAAGGTTTTGTACCATTCCTGCTCTCTTCTATTATGGCCTCCAATTTACAGCTTATGAAAGATGTTTTAAACAATTTTCATTTAACAGCAGGATTGTAGAGTGATCTGTACTTTGCTTTAGTAAGCGGAGAACCTAGCCATGAAATGCTATAACAAGGAAACCCCAGACACTGGTCATGGATCATATATAATGAAGTCTTTACATTCTCATATAGTAATAAAGGAAGATTTTACAAAGTAGACTGCCAAAGTAGAATGGCTACAGCACAGGTAAATGTTACTTGTTCCAAGTGATATGATATGGTGAAGAACACATACGGTGACTCTAGTTCTAAAATTTCGTACACTGAAAGGGTGTTCCAAAATTAGTTTCAGTCTGGAATTCTTTAACTGCCCATTACTTATACTAAGGGATAAATCTAAGTCCCTAAATATATATACGTATACATATTATACATAAACACACAAAAAATAACAATTGATATAGTTTTATGTATATATATGTATAACTAACTAAGTCCACCCACATACCTTTTTGTTGTTTATATTCTGGGGGTTTGTTTAGTTTAGGTTTCCTTCTCCAAAATTCCTGCTATACTATTATGTTGTTGCTGTTGTGGAAGTTGAATTTTTTGGGCTATTTATTTTAAGAAAAATATCTGATTTACATTATAGAAAGTTTCACCAAAAGGTGGACTGGAAGATTTTACTGACCCATTTCTGATTGGCTTTGTATTCTTGTCTTCTACTTTTGTAAATCTATAGCTTACTTTTTTTTTCTTTTTTTTTCTTTTTTTTTTAACCAAACACTTCAGTTAACAGTGAATAGAATATTTTAAGAATAATACCATAACTCTGCAGAAATGTTTAGATTAGTGATTCTCAGGAGAAAAAACAGATGCATCAGAAATCAGCATAGAAATCCAAGTAGTTGAGCAAAAATTTAGCTTAGCACATTATGATGCTAAATCAAGGCAATGCCTTGCTCTCCCTGAAGTCAATTAAGTTGTAATCTTTCATCATTGTATCATTTTACAATCACAGAACAGTTTGCATTTCTTTCTACTTAAGAAAAATAAAAAAAAATAGATCTTGGATCATTACAATTATATGGACACACTGCACAAGGTATTACAATCCCTTTTCCAAACACAAACTTCCACTCTGACAGTGCCCTTGGTTCTGACAGGCATCTCAATACGTACAGCAAATACAAAATAACACTTGTGTGCAGAAGGTTGCCTGTGTGTTAAATTAGGTGACAGTGTGGAAGGGATCACTGAAGCAACTTCTCTGTGTGGGACCTCTATCTATATTCATTTTGGAGCGGTCAGTCCTGGCTGTTCTGATAGGCTGCTACACTAGATTTCAAAGTGTTGATCAATAGAAGTACTAAAAAATAAATAGACTACTTATTTTTATTCTTGTTGAATACTCTAGTTGATTCCAGTAAATTAGTTACAGTGTGTGAAAACTCCCACTAAGAAAAGATGTTTGACTGTTTTTTATTACACTTTACTAAATCCGGACATGTTTCTCACGCTGATGGTTTACCAGAGCTCCAATATACCTCTGAATTTTATATGTGCAAGCCAAAAGGGACAGCAGGGTTCTACTTTTAGAATTTTAGCACCATTAAATATCAACCAAAATTACTACGCTTGCAGAAAAGGAAGATAAAATCACAGCAAACTCCTACACTTCAATATTGCTATACAGTCAGAAAAGTAAACAAATACACTCAAAAAATGTGGAATTGTTTTCAATTAAAAGTTATATTTACACTAGGAATGTAATAACATTTTCTCTTGAATGAAGGAAGGGAAACATGAAGAAAGATCAGACAAAACACAAACATGCTTAAAAAACCCTCAGACCTGAGACAACACAGATTTCTATAAAACAAGCTAGTATGTTTCCACACCTTAATATTTGTGATTCTGAATGCAAAAGCTGTGAGTTAATACATAAGAAATTCTGAAGATTTTACATATTTTATTTTTATTTATGAATTTCATTTTAAAGTGCATGAAAATAGCATTTTTATCATGGGGTGTCTTTTTTTTTTATAGTACAAATGAAAACTGTGCTGTCTTAATTTTCAGCTTAAATTTATGAACATACTACATGGCAACAGCACTGAAGCAAAAAGGAGGGATACACTTTCCTATTCAATAAAAAGCTATGGAAGTTGCATGGGGTAGAGTCTCTAGGAAATCCACTCTTTCTTTGAAAAAATGTCATTGGTGAGATAGGAGATTGGCACCACAATGAACAAAATATAGTGAGGGCTGATACGGACTGTCAGCTAGAATTTGGGTTAAGACACTGACTTTTGTCTGCACGGTGTCTACCTTCCAAAGAAGATGGAAGATGCAAAACTGCAAGTTTCCTCCGTCTGGTTAATGTGGTCTATACAAGTGAATAATGTATAAGAAGATGTTCCCTTGATAATGTCACAATTATTCATTGTACAGCCATAAACTCAAATATTCACATTAACAGCAAGGTATTATTTTTCTTCTCTGAAATTAAGTGAGTGGCATCAGTGGTCATAAATGAGAGCATTCATCAAAGGCGTAGGCCATGGCAGAGGATTAAGTGAATGCTGATGAAGTGTCCAGATTCCCATAACTTGGAATGGGCTGCATTCAGCATTCCTTTATTATCCATCTGCCACATAACAAAAAGTCTCATATATTTAATGCAGGTTTGCCCTCGGCCACGTAATAGGATTAGGAATAATTTCTACAAATTTACAAAAACAAATCACATGGGAAGGCTTAGAATTTGCTAATAATTTCTCCATAGCTGGGAGATCAAAGGGATGTAAGAGTCCAGAGCCAGGCGGTAGTTTGACCCTGGCCAAGCTTTTTTAATGAAAGGGTTAATCTTCTCAGAGGTGACCATAGAGGAGCAAATAGTGTGACCAAAGGCAGATTCAGGCCTCCAAAAATAGGAAGAAAATCGTCTGCAAACTATGACAGCACGAAAACATTTACAGAATAACAGTACATTTTCTGGCTGGAAAAATAAAATATATCAGCAAACCCCTGTGAACAGTTTTTGAGCAAAGATTGACTGGAGGTAGAGCAGGGAGAGGAGTGCAGTGCTGAGGAGAGCAGACTTGCAGGGAGGACCAGAAATTATTATTTCTTACTGAGAACAGAAAATGGGCTGCATGCCTTCTGTCTAAAACAAATCTCTATTGTCTTTAAGAAATACCCACCTTCTCCAAATAGCTTCTCCGAAAGCTTTGCCTGTTTACCTCTTTTTGCCATAAGTTTGTTCTTTTGGCAGAAGAAACACAGTGCTAACGTGCCTGCCTTTAGAAGCGAGGTTCTGGGAGGACCTACACAAGTTACCCAGGGAAACTTCTTCAGAAATACCCTTGCCTGCTGCAGCTAACAATACAAAAAATGTGTTTTTTTTATACTTTACACTTAAGATGCAATTCCATCTTTCAAACCAAATCAAGCATCCATACAAGAAAAGACAAGAAAGAGAAAAGCCAGGGAATTAAGGCACTGGGGTGTGTGGAGTGGTGTGTTTGTATATTTTGCTTTTTTTCTCTCAGCAATCACTAAGCCTGTCTGAAATTTTTCACCTGTCTGGATTTCCTTTCCCAGTCAGTAAACTGCAAAGGAAGCAAGTCACCATCAACAAGCAGTGGGTGACAGCTAGTTTAATTTTCCATCATAAGTGGTTTTAATGACATTTTGAAACACAATGGAATGCTGGCCTTTTGAATTTAGTAGAAATCAGGTGATCATTCTTATTTTTGGTTCCTGACCTGTTCTAACAAGCTTGAATGTAACACTCTATCTGTGGTTTTCTTTACTTATTGGGCAACTCATTAGCAGACTAGCAGATCAGCTAGTCTGATTACAAGCAAATTAGTGAATAATTTATTACAGCTACACAAAAGCCCACGCAGACGTCTGAGACGAAGTGAATATACTGCTTCTCATGTTTCTTTTCTCGGGACAGAAATTTAGGCCAAAAGTTTACTTTGTCCCGAAGATCAATTTATGTGTCCGCTCCCCTCCCCCTCCATCCCCTGCACTCTCATTAGTTAAAAAAAAGAAAAAAAAAAAAAAAGGAGTGGTGATGACAGGGAAATAATGAAAAAATAATTCACCAGAAAGAAAGGGACATTTCCAGTCAGAACATTTATGTTTGAACATGGGGCCTGACATGTACTCAGCATACAAGAAAAAAACCTGAAAGCTGAGCAGCTTTGAAAAGGGTCAGACTTATATCTCCGGGGAAAGAAAACTTATGTACTGTGTTGCTTGCATCTTTCACGCAGAGACTCCCATCAGAATGGCTCGAAATGAAGCAAGTGCCTTTCAGTTTTATTAGACAGTCAAGGTCTGTCTGTTCGTTGTTCCACACTGAGATTTCCAAGAAGAATGCCAGTGAATACCTAAATTTGGTGAGAGCTTCATGCCTCTGGAAGAAAAAGAAATATTCATCTGGCAATGTAAATTGGACTGAGATCACCAAATGTATTTCACATAGTTTATCAGGATGTCAGCAGCTTTTAGTAACTGGTACTGCTATCAGCTGTGACTGAACTTAAATGTACTGTTGAGAAGAAGCCTTAAATTATCTCCTCTAATTACGCCTACTTTCTCTGTGTATTGTATATAGATGGTGGTTCATTCTATTTCTTACCCTCTCTGAGCAGTTCTGGCCAGAGTCTGAAATCCAGAGCAATTTTTTTCTTTCGTATAGAGAAAGAAAACTCAGCCTTCTGATACAAAATTGTTTTTTGGCAACTTCCTCAGTGCATAGAGGTGTAAGTATCTTGTAAATAAATTTGATACAGGGCTTGAGGTTAATGTTTTGTGCACCACAGTCTCAAGCTGTGACGGTCATAACAAAAAATAGCAGCCATTATCATCCATCAAATGACAGAAACAGCATATGCTCAACAATTCTTGTTAGTCTAGTGACAGAACAGATCTATGGACTTCCATGTGCAACAGAGAGACAAAAGTTTTAGCTAATCACAAATAGGTTTAGTGAGTATGTAGACCACCTTTAGACTAAACCCCTAGCAGTTAAGCAAATTTTAGGCATCTGGTTTAGCAGGCTGTTAGCTGGCTATAATCATACTCTGTGGATACTGGAAAGAGAATTTCTTGCTCCAAAACTTCCTTTGGAAAAATCTAAGCCAGGAGGTAGTTATCTATCAAGATAAGATGGTTGGGCTAACTAGCTAATCTTGGGCTGTGCAACTCAGGCTTCAGACCACCAATAACAATTAGGAATCCAGTAAGACATCCCTGGTGGATGTGCTCCACTTCAGTTTTACCAAGCAGAGACATTATGACAGCGCATCTTGGTGACAAAAAGCAAAAATGTAATAATGTCCCTACTCTCCTCTACAAGTTGTGAATACGCTGCTAATTTGGGCCTCAAATTCCGCTTTACTAGAGGTTTTCTAAAAACAACACAACAACTTGAATTTGAACAATATTCTATTGTTTTGTTTGCTTTTCCTCATTATAAAAAACAGAATCTTAATCCAAATTTGGATCTGATACAATTTTCAGATTTGTACCACTTTTATGACCATTTTAACATAGAATGATAGTTTTAATACCTTACTGCATTAATTTGATAAGATGTTTGAAATAGAAAGACAGATATACAGTGCATAGATCAAACAAGAGTTTTGGGATTAGGTGTGTGATTGAAACCCTGCGTTTCCTCAGCATCAAAAGTGGCCAAGATTCTTGCCTACAATCTTTTTCCAGCTGCACTTGGAAACCAATTCTGCCTTGCAGTTTTAAGTAGCAGCTCATTTACTGGTCACTAAAGTTGACCTTTGTGTGTCAGAATGCCACTCAGGGGGATAAAGAAGAAGGTGCCTTTTTAGGAAATCATTCAGCATATTTACAAGCAGCTTCTTGACCTTACCCAAATGGAGACCAGGACCTAGCACTCTATTGCGTGCATTCTACAGTTCCTCCTGCCAGACCACAGCATTATGCTACCCTCATCTCTACCCTATACCTATTACCGTCATGACTGTATCATGCAGTGTTATGCAGGCAAGAAAAACACACGGTAGGAAAAGGCATGCTGTTTGCATAATGAAAACACGGAATCATACCAATCATAAAATCATAGAATGGCTTAGGTTGGAGGGGACCTTAAAGGTCACCTGGTTCCAAACCCCCTGCCATGGGCAGGGTTGCCAACCACTAGTTCAGATTGCCGAGAATTATATCCAACCTAGCTTTGAATGCCTCCAGACATGGGGCACTGACAACTTCTCTGGGCAACATATTCCAGTACCTCACCATCCTCTGAGTAAAAAATGTATTCCTAACATCTAACCTAAATGTCCTCTCTGTGGTTTAAAGCCATTACTCCTCATCCTGTCACTATCAGATTGTGTAAAATGTCCATCCCTCTCCAATTTCTAAGCTCCCTTTAAGTGCTGGATGGCTGCAATGAGATCTCCCCAGAGCCTTTCCCTCTCCAAGCTAAACAAACCAAGCTCCCTCAACCTTTCTTCACAGGACAGATGCTCCAGCCCTTTGGTCATCCTCATGGCCTTCCTCTTGACCCTCTCCAACTGCCCTGCATCCCTCCTGTACTGGGGGCCTGAGGTCTGGACATAGTATTCCAGATGGGCTATCACAAGGGCAGAGGGAGGAAGACAATCACTTCCCTCTCCCTGCTGGCCAACCCTCTTTTGATGCAGCCCAGGTTACAGTTGGACCTTCTGGGCTGCAAGAGCACACTGCTGGCTCATGTCCAGCTTTCTGTCCATCAGAATCCCCAAGCTCTTCTCCATAGGGCTGCTCTCAGAGTGCTTATCCCAGTCTGTACTCGTATCTTGGATTGTTTCAACCCAAGAGCAACACCTATCTCAATACTATATAAAACAGCAACAGGTTTACAACACACAAGATCTGGATGCTGTAGAGAACTGTTAATAGGAGGAAGAAATTTCTCATCTTTAGATTACTAATTTAAAATCATACTCAACTGCTTTAGAAATCACCAAGATCATAGAATCATCATAGAATCATAGAATGGCTCAGGTTGAAAAGGACCATAATGACCATCTGGCTTCAATCCCCCTGCTATGTGCAGGGTTGCCAACCACTAGACCAGGATGCCCAGAACCACATCCAGACTGGCCTTGAATGCATCCAGGGAAGGGGCATCCACAACCCCCTTGGACCTGTTCCAGTGCATCACCACCCTCTGGGTGAAAAACTTCCTCCTAATATCTACCCTAAACATCCCCTGTCTTAGTTTAAAACCATTCTCTCTTGTCCAATCACTATTCATCCATGTAAACAGTTTTCATGCTCCCTTTAAGTGTTCGAAGGCCACAATGAGGCCTCCCCAGAGTCTTCTTGTCATATGGGCCATAGGACAACTTTCCTGACAAAAAATAACACAGAAAAACTGAAAGAAAAATTGAGTAGTCCCTCTCTTCTCAAAGTATTCTTTTAACAAAGTGCTACAGTGAATTCATACTCCACTTAAGAGTCAAAGTCACATTTTTAAATTAAAAAATAAATAAAGAGAAAATAATTTCTATGATAATTATTGTCCAAGTCTTACTGTTCAGTTATGGACACTTGCTCTGAGTGATAGTGTGTCTTCTAACATCACCTAACATGATCTGCTTGTCTAAGAAATAATTTTATGGCTCTATATGGATTCTGCCTCTCCTGTCATCTAAGATGGTTCATAGAGCTCCAGGGTACAAGTAGAAATGAAGATGCAAAACTGGTATGAAGTTAACAGGACTGAAAACCAGGGCTACTAATAACCAATCAAATTACCTACAGGCCGTTTTGGCAGGGAAGCAGGGTTTCCTTGACACCAGTGCTAGTATAACTGTTTTTTTTTCATACAGCAATCTTTGCAATCGTGTCAAGTACCAACAAAATCCATATGGCAGTGTATGCAACTTATTGCTTACAATTCCTTTTGGTTAGTTTTACCTAATAAAGCACTGAAAGTATTTTTTCCTGATAGTAACAGTTCATAATTTCAACAGGTCTGGTTCTGAATTACAAATTTAATCCTATTAGTCCAATTTAATTCACTAGAATCAACCTCTTTTTAACAGTTTTCAGATTGAAAAATAAATATTAAGGTATGCAAATCAATATTTTGTAATCTCTCTTATACTGAGAAAATAAAGAACTACAAAACAAAAGATTTTCTCTTGGAGAACTTTGAAAACAGTGATAATTTTCTAATGTTGTTGTGAGTTATACTACTCCAATTTTGCAATGACATTCTACATTTTTCATAAACTGAAAACTGTCCATATCTCACAAAAACAGTACAATATTTATCATATAAATTACAGCACATGATGTTTCAGTGAATACCACTATGCTCCCTGGTCATCTGCTTGAGAAGGCTGTGAGTTTAAGAATAATGTCAGATAGAAAAATACAAGCATTGCATAAAATGTTGCCTATCCAGTACCCCTAGGACATCTTTTGTAAAGTCAAATGCCTTAAATTAAATTAGCCAGTGGGCATGCCCTAATTGGTGGTTTTTAGGAAGATATAGAAAGATTGACTCAATTCTTTGAAGAATGTTCCTTTAACAATTTAGTTCATGGGAAGAAAATGATTATAAAAAAATTTATTATTCAGATAGTGACTATGGGTAGATGACACATAAGTATGCAGTATAAAATTTTGCATGGCTTATCTATGGAGAATGCAGTAACTACAAAGTATCCCAAACAAAAAAAAAGGATGCCTTCCTAAGCAAAACAGGTTATGCTAATAGTTGTGGTGGTCAACAGTTTATCCTCCATTTCATCGGTTAATGGAGCAATTGAAATATATGGGCATGTCATGTTCTAATTGGTAATGAGACAATTACAGCTTCTATAAACTCACTCTATACTATGTCAGGGTGCAACTGCCCAGCGCTCCCAGTTATTGAAACGGCAGAAGAACCAGATAGGCTGGATTTGCATGCTTTAGCTTGGTTCCAAAATTGGGTTTACAAGTTTTATCTCCACACAGTATGGGACAGGCATGTCACCTCTAGCGATAAGCTGGCTCTGGGAGCAATACAGAATTATTCATGTTGTACCACACCTGACCTAATATATTCTTGCTCACTAAGAGAGGTCTGCAATTCTAACACTACAACATAGATAATCCCACTACCGTTAATCAAGAGTTAATAACACCAGAAGCCTTTAAGAGGTTAATTACACTTGCATTGGATTTTAAAACTGTCAAAATGACTTAGGAGCATAAACTCCATCAATAGTTCAGCTTTCCATTTTTATAGAGGTTTTTGACTGCAATGTGTAAGCATATCAAATCAACCCCCTACTGTTATGTTGGAAAAGAAAGCACTAGCTGAAATCAGCAGAAGTATAAAGAGAAAGAATATCACAGCAGAGCTGAGTGTAGCGATGCTCCCTTTACTTCAAACCTACACTGATTTTATGTTGACTGCACTGGAGTACTTCCACTTACACATAAAGATGAGAAAGATGTTGATCTGAAAATACACAAATGATGTCATGGAAATGATGTCATGGTAATGATAATGAGGGGGGAAAAAAAAGAACAACAAACTGATGACAATGCTCAACCATATGTTTTTATTTCACAAATATGGCTGGTCATCTACACATTTGATAGCTAGTCACTTAGGTCCTCTCACAGCTGGCAGCTGTACTGCAGCTTTTACACAGACTCTGAAGCCTTTGTGATATTTCAGACATTCTAGCAAATTCACTTTTTCAACAATAAATAATGTACCCCTATAAAGTCACCTGAAAACGCTGAGAGAATTATAGCCTTTATTATGTACAATTGGGGGTATATTAATCCTTACGTTGAAAGATTTTTTTAGTGACCTGTCTGAAAGTTAGATAAATTATCAGAAATAGCAAAGTAAAATTACACTAAATGTCCTTTAGTCGAACCACTGAAATGCCCTCTGCAAAATATGGGATTGTTTAGTTAGAGGAAGAGAATCCAGAGACAGACATGATCATTTTTTGTGGCATAGCTCTGAGGCTGATTATTTGAGTCAAGTGACCAATCTGGGAATGGTGAACCTCTGGACAGTCATTTTCTTGCTATTACTAGTGGCTATTTTAACCTACTCACCTATTAATCTACTATGTATTTTCCCTTGATTTATAGAACTTACCTTATAAATAACATTTGGTACAATGGTACCTTTACTCATTCAAAACAAGCCCTTCACCTAAATCCTTCTGAACATGTACAAAATGGTTTCTGAGCAACAGAAATAAAAGGGGAGGAGGGGAGAAAGATCATTTAACGCAAATATTGCAATATAATTGAAATTATATTAAAAAAATAAATGATTTTTTTGTGAACTTGTTTAAAAGGGTCAGAAATGTGTTTGAGCTGTACAAGATTAACCTTTACTCATTTGGGAAAATGCAGACTTCAACAGCAATCCTCTGCAGTGGTTGCACTTGCTAAAAGTTTAAAACAGTAATTTTTTCCCAAGAAAGGTCATCTTGAGCTAAAATGTCAAATAAATTATTTAGATTACTGAATTAGAAAAGTGAGGATCTGACAGGCTGAATTTTTTATGCACATTAGCCACAGTCAGGGTCTCTATATGTTCTTTTTATTAAGTGCACCCCTTCTTCCCTTATTAAAAATCTCTCCATTTATTTCAATATATTCTCCTTAATACGTATCTTAGCATCTAAATAGCTGGTCCAATTTGGCTCTTACTTGTACAAAACAGAAAGCACTTCATTTGACTGTTGCTAAGCATTTCTCCAGTATAAAACTGATGTAAGAAAGAAATTCTGTCCACTAGCTTAAAGGGGAAATCAAGTGACTAAAATCCATTTTTGAAGCCTCCATGTCATTATTAAATTCTAGATTAAACAGAAGACGTATTTTTAAGGAGAAAGACTATTTTGGAGGAAGGCAATAAATAAATAAATAAATAAATAAATAAATAAATAAATGACTGAAATAGGAAGGGAGTAATTTTTCAGTAGGAGCAATAGTAGTAAAACTTCCCCACTTCATTTTCCAAAACCAGTATTTGCTCAGCACCAGAGAGGTCATTCTATAACACAATTCTACACTGATAATAAACTTACCCTAATTTGATTTCTGCTGTGATTTTTTTCCTCACAGACTGACCCATACTATGTGCACAGTGGCACAAATCAAGTTTCCAGTTTCAGTAGCCAAAGCAAATACTGGAGTTACAGAGTGTGACATGACACTTCTGAGCTCACCAGCAGAGCAAGCTTCTCACCACCCTTTGAAAGTCCAGCACAACTTGTGCCACAGCACAACTAGTCTCAGCAATACAGTGTCCAACCAATTCTACTTGTCAACCTTACAGAATATGCAGTAAGGAGTGTAACTGTAAATGTGGAGATGTGCTGCTGCACAGGAACCCCTGAGACAATGGGCCTTGGCAGTGACCTATTCAGGGCACAGTGAAGACCACCAGCAATGCAGAGCTGTGCATCCTGAAAAAAACTGGATGAATAACACTCATGCTACCAAACATACCAAGTGCAGGTCATGCGTGTGTGTGCAAGTAATTCAGTTGCCTGCAGCTATACGTAGTCATATAAAATGCCCTGAGATAAGATGAACACAGGTAGAGCTACCATCAATCACTTATTCCTTATGTGTTGTTGTTTGTTGCTGTTGTTTTTTTGAAACACCTGAGATTTTCATGTTTCTTTTACACATAAAACATCTAGCCAGAGAAGGACAAACTTTCATTCACCCTAACCCCAGTATAACTTGACTTTCCCTCTTACAAAGGCACCAGAAGCACTTAGTCATTTGTGCATCACTGAGAAAAGGGATTTAGTGAATAAGACAACCATAGACCTTACTCCTTGGTGATTCCTTCCTTGACAGGGTAAATCCTACAGAAGAACAGTGTTAATAGAGCATGACAATGTGAAGAATAGAGCCCTAACTTCTGACATTTTTGTTGTCAAGCCAGGTAGTATGTTACGATAAAGAAAAAGAAATATTAAAAGAACTGTAGAAAGCTCACTGGAATTAAGTTTCTTAATGCTGCATTACTGTAAAGGCTATCAGTGCTTTTTTCCTTCAGGGGTTTTCCATCTTTCCTATTATGAATTCTTCTTTTCTCGGCTTGATCATGATTTAACTTAGTTGGGTCACTGTAGTTGAAGTTATAATTTTGTATATAGTGTTAAATACTCAATAATCCTTTTAAGATCTGAATTTAGGCATAAACAATTTCTTTTTAAAAATGCTTGTACATTTTACTTACCTCTCATTGCAATATTTGTAATGTGAAGTAAGATATGATAGGGAAAAGTGCAAAAAATGTAGGGAATCTGAGCTTAAATTTGTGAATTACCACAGAAGAAATCTCACTTCTAAGTTCTTAAAATGGTATAGCATGCTGGAAAACTGAATATTAAAAAATATTACATAGGCCAGTAAATAATGTTTCCAATAGTTTTCTTAAGAAGTCGGGATATATCTTGAAAGGCTCAGGATTTACAGTTTCATTTCTCATCCGTTTTGTAAGGTAAAATGTTGAAATAAAGACTTTATCACATATGATACAAGCATATTTGCCCAATCAAAATAAAGGTATTGGATTTTCAATACTTTTTGCTGCTACTCTTCTTCTTTAATTGTGTTTTTAATTCAAAATATGGCTGTGAGACATGCCCTGATCTACAATATTTTAGAACATTTTTTATCTTCCTCTTCTTAGTGACATGTGTTTTTTTTATGCTAACAGCATTGCCAAAATTGACCCTGCATACTTTGAGAGGTCATATTGACAGAAGTCCTTTGATAGAAATATATTTCACCCTATATTAAAGTGCAGTGCACTATTGGCAAATTAATTCATTAGCTGTTTTCAGGAGAAGCTTTTTGTCAAACGCATCTCCGTTTCATTTATTTAACTAGGCTGCTTCCAAAAAGACTGTGTACACCAAACTGCAACCTGGATTATTGACTCCAACCAAGATGGTCATTTTTGCTCTAAGAAAAAATCTGCCTCGGAGAACTGCCTGGATAGACTGCTATTTTATTTTGCTTCCACAATTTAAATTAAACTAATACCAAACTTCTATATGTCAATCCTCTCAAGTCCTTTTCAAATTAACACTGAAGAGGAAATCCATCCATCCATATATATGTAAATACGCAAAGCCAGCTGCCAAACAGTGACATTATCCATGGGTTCCTGTGGGCTTGCCATAGAAATGAATAGGAAACTTCTAATATTGCTAGACTTCTATGATATTTCTGAAATAGGTGAGAGGAAGCAGCATCGTTCCAGGAAAAAAAAAAAAAGGGAGAACATTTACCAGTTGGAACACAAGCAGATGTCTCTGAAAGCAGATGGTTTTAAAACTGGCATTTTAAGACAGCAGCTGCCTGACTGTGTTATATTTAAAAGGGCTAACCTTGATTGGAAGATTGGATAAAATGCTTTTGTAAGAGGGCAGCTTTAACTAAAAGAGTGTAAATGACTGGACAGCTATAAAATCAGATATTTCTTCTATTGCATTCCTTCCCAAATCTTTATTAGATTTGACTGGAAAGACCATTTGTGTCAAAATTTTAGAAAGAGACACACACTTGCTCTGCGTATTTTTAGTTGCTAAGCCCATATGTCTCTCTCATGCTATTTAATTCAAGGATATTCTAGGACTGTTTAAAGAAAAAAAGATGGGATGATTATGGAGGATGCCCTCACTGAAGCCTCTTCCAATCACAAAAAGGAGAGGAAGGTGACTGGAAACAGCTTGCATAGATCTGCTAAAGGCAAACTACACTTCAACTACACCTGCTTGTCTTCTATGAAGCAGTGATTGGCTTTGCAGACATAGGGAGACCGGCAGACATCATTTACTTCAAAACTGGAAGTTTTTTCCATTTTTTTTAGCCAAACTGGGGAGTTATGAATTGGAGACACTGACTAGAAGATGGATGAAAAACTGAACTGAGGTGCTGGAAAAGTAAAAGACAGCAATTCAGTCTACAGAGTGACTGGTTATGAGTGGGATTTCTCAGGGGTTGATATTGATGCTGATGCTATTTCAGATTCTAAGTTGTCCTGACAATGGGATAGAGTGCTCTCTCATGAAGTTCATGTGTGACATGAAAGCAGCAGGAATGCTTGATACTGTGAAAGCTAGGGACACCACCCTGAGGGATTTTCTAAGCCACAAGCTAGAGAAACAGGCTAACAGGAAAAGGACGAATGCAAAACCCTGGCTGGCTAGAATAATTCTATCCAACAGTGCAGGTTAGATCTAACTGGAGGCACAGTAAGCCTCAGTCTTGGGGTTCTGATAGACAAGAACCTGGACATGAACCAGGAATGTGCACTGGAGGTGATACCACTAGCCACTGACAGGGCTTCATTTATGAGACTGTAACAATGGGTCGAGGGATATTATGATTATTTCTGTCTAGCACTTACGAGGCTGGAGAGTGAGAAACATCTTGTCCAGAAGGGCACCAAGATGGGTATGAGACTGGAGTACCCAATACATATTTTTATATACACATACATAAACACATGCATCTACATGTCTATATATGATTTTTATAGATATACACAGAAGCTGAAGAAACTTGATTTGTTCAGCTTGGAGATGAGAAGGGTGAAGGGGGATCTGTTTGCAGTTCTTTAAACTTAGCTTCAAAATGCAGATTATAGAGAAGAGGAAGCAAAACTCATTTTAGAGATAAACATGGAAGGATAGTTTAACCAACTTGAAGTAACAGTAAGAGGAATTCAGATTGGGTATTAGGAAAAGAAAATCACAGAGAGAGAAATTAGGCACTGAAACAGGCTAAGGAGCCCCCTCCCTTGAGGATTTTTAAAACCTGACTGCAACAGGATATGCACAATCTGATCTAATTTCAAAGTTAGCCCTGATCTGAGTAGGAAGCTAAACTAGATGACTTCCAGAAATCCTTTTCAGCATTATTTTATTCAGCTTCCAAGTTTTGCCAGAAAACTTTAAGAAATACCACTTCTGCTGACCTACTGATTAGAGAGATTAGTCTAGTGACTAGAGTAGGTTCAGAAAATTTTAAAACTTATGATTCGCAAAAAGAAAAACTGCATTTCTTAGTCCCAGGATGGAATTGTCTTTCCAGATCAGAATGACCTACCATGTAAGTCATATTATAATACTTGTGTCTTCGATATACCACATCATTATTTTAACCCATAGCAGGGCCTGATGTTTCTTACTCTCCTTTTGTCCTTATCTGTTTCTTTCTTCATATTTTTTCTGTTTCTGTTTCATATTTTTTAATAAGTCTAAAAAATATTCACCAGACCACAAAACAGAATCCCTACATGCTTGATTTCAATCTTTGATTATCATCATACGGTTAATAAAAGTAATGAATATTGAACCCAGACAGACAGCATTGGGTGTCTGAAGCAAACTTTCCATAGAAGTCCGGAAAGATCCCTTTGCAGAGTATGCAGGGGAAAAAAAAAACAACCAAAAACTAGATTTTCTGAGTTATCAGAAGTGGAAATATTTTTTTAAACATAACAAGTGCTTCAGTATTGCCCTACAAATCAAAGACATTTCAGCACAGAAAAAAACACTGAACTCCTGCTCCTGTTGCAAGTCAAAACATATTCTTAATTTTCTTAATTTCAAGGCTTGCACTCTGTTATAGTTTCAAGAAGAAAATTTCAAAGATTTTTGAGTTCTGCATTCTGATCCATCAAATTTTACAATTTCAACTGTATATGTCAAAAATTATGTTGTATATAGTGCAATCAGATTATTCAAACAGCTATTGATCACAAAGCAAAGTTAATGCCTGTCCAACTTGTGATGTCAATATTTTACTGCCTAAAAGCACATGGCACTTAGCCATAGAAGAAACACTTGCATGGATATTTATGTCTTCATTGAGTATTAACAAAAATCAAAATGTATGAAGTTACCTGGCTTTGGCTTCCCAGGATCTAGCGTGGTGTACCAATCAGCTACTTGTTTTGTGATTTGTATTTGCACTTCCAGCACAGATGGCCAGCCCTATAATTTGTTGAATCAAGAGAAGCTGACCAGCAGGTTGAGGGAGATGATTCTGCCTCTCTAACCTGCTCTCTTGAGACTCCACTTGGAATACTGTATCCGGTTCTGGGTCTCCCAACACAATAAAGACATCCAGCAGTTGGAGCCTGTCCAGACAAGTGCCAAGAAGGTGATCAGAGGGCTGCAACACCTGCCCTATGAAGAAGAGGCTGAGAGAGCTCGGGCTTCTCAGCCTAGAAAAGGTTCTGGGGGGGCTGTATGGTGGCCTTCCAGTACCTTAAGTAGTGACAGGACAAGGAGAAATGGTTTTAAACTGGAAGAGGGTAGATTTAGACTAGATATTAGGAAGAAATTCTTTACTGTGAAGGTGGTGAGACACTGAAACAGGTTGCCCAGTGAGGTTTTGGTGTCCCCACCCCACAGGTCAGGCTGGATGGGGCTTTAAGCAACCTGGTCTAGACGGAGGTGTCCCTGCCTATAGCAGGTGCGTTGGAACTAGATGATCTTAATGGTCCTTTCCAACCTAAACCATTCTATGATTTGTCAGCAGACGATGGGCCTTGTTTTAAGAACATCACAGACATATTTTAGTAAAAAGCTCTTATATATTTACTCAGGCTTATTTAACATATGATGAAAACACATGTTCTTTCATCTCCAAAGAAATCCCTATAGCCCTTTAGAACTTTGCTCTGGAGATAGGAATTTGGCCTCTTTTTTAATCTCTGTTTCTCAGTTACAATTATAATTAGAATTATATGGCTACCTAGATATATACCCTGTTAGTGAACACATCCCTTAAATTTTTTTTATTAAACTGTTAGTACATTTCTGAACACAGACATGAGTCCCTGGTGTCCAGTTAGCTGCATAAACCTCTTACACAGCTTGGCTGCCATTCGACTTGAACAATGGATTTTGAGTTCTACATTTTTTTTTTTTTTTCCAAAGGCTAATTAAAATCAATTCCATGGCATTTCTCTGCTGTTATGAAAGATGCTGTGGGTAGATGTTTCAAACATTAGCAATATGGTGCTGCTGGATGAAAACCAAATTTCCATATAACATAGCAATGACAGTTAGTCTATGATCATCCATGCATTTTCTAATGAACAAAACATGTCTTGCTTCTATACCTGAATATTTTTTGATGGCATCCAAAAATGGGGATGCCAAAGATCAGTATTTCATTTTATTTTTAAACTAAGTTAATTTATTTTAGCTACACAAATTTAATTACCTTTTGTGTTTCACAGAGAATCTGGACCATGTGAATATGTTCTTTCATAATTATTAGAAATATAAAATACTCCAAAGTTTAGTTCAAGACATAAAATTATCTCAACTGACTACGTCTAGAGTCACTCAAATTTTGTTCAGACTCAGCTCCTGTGCTTAGTCCTTAAGCCTTTTAAATTAGGCTGATTGACCAAATCCTAGTCATTGCACAGTGTAAAGCTAGTCTGAGATCAACATTCCAGAAAGCTTATGGAGTCCATAAGAAGAAACGAATATTTGTCATTGAATAAGATTCTGTACATCACAGACCATGCAGTCAAAACTCTTTTTCCTTTTGTTCTTTTTTTCACAGCAGGGTTGCTGTTTGCCTAACCCTTGAGAAGGGGCTACCATTATTGTAGTTAGAAGCACAAAGCTGGAACAGAATTTTATTCTGAGTTAAACAACTATAAATCTAATTGATGTACACCACATGGAAGTATAAGTACTTGTTCGGACCAATTCAGCAGAACTTGCACCTGAGTCCCTTACTTCTCAGATTACTAGATCACTGGTTATTACAGGTTTCTTGCAGTTTATCTCCATCTATTGGACACATGAAGCCCTTAGTTCAGACACATCAAAGATTTTCATTAAAAAGAAAAAATACTATCAGATAACTAATAACAAGCTCTTTTGATAAAAGCAAAATCATCTAGCATAATTTTTATAGCTATTAAATTTTGTAGTATGTAAATTGATACATTTAGGTAGACGTACACAGTGTACAGTGTATCAGATAGCATAACTGAGCCAAATGCTTTCTTTCCTTCATGGTTACTACCTCTATCTCTTGACTCACTGATGTGGCCCTTGTAGACTAGGAGCCATTTCAATCTAATTTGCTGAAGGAGTTATAGTAGGTTCTGACAGTTGTCTTTCTAATATGAAGGCAAATGACAATCACCACTCTCCTCTCATCCTTTGAGCACGTTGTTTCAACAAAGGACATCAGTTGCTCACACATTTACCATTGGTAAATCCATGCTGGCTTTTCCCAAACAGCTTGCCTTTCGTGATCATGGAAACAGCTTTACACAGGGATCTGTTTCATAATTTACACAGGGACTGATGTGAGGATGACTGATTTGCAGTTTCCCAGATCTTTTTTTTCAGAAATGTGTACATATTTGGTCTTTAAAAGTCATTCAGGTCTTCCCTTTATCTCCATAACCCATTTAAAGATTACCTTTGCAGTGTTGTCAGTCAACTCTTTTAGCGCTCACCATGTCCCATGCACTTGTATATGTTTGAAATGTCCAATATACTTCCTCTTCAGTCTGTGATTTAGCTTGCCTTGTTGTTGCTTTTTGCACAGAAACTTGAGGGTTAAGTTTACCCTTGAACTCTAAGGCATCTCAACCTTTTTTTTTTTTTATTGTATTTAACTAACTAGTCTGCTTGTACTAACCTGTTCAGTAGCAAACCTGCACCTTCCTTGTACAAATGCTTTTTGCTCACATACCCACTATGCTCTTGTTTTTCTTGACATCTCATGTTAGGTCATGAGGCTTTTGCTTCCTCTCCACATCCAAATAATATTTCTATATTCCCTCCTGGGAGTCTGCTCAAGGTCATTGCTCAATACATTTTATTGGTACCTGGAATTGATACCTAACTGATTCTTAACATTTTCATAAATGTTAAGTATCATTAAAATTCGGAGTAACAATTTCAATGAGTAATTTGAAAATAGCAATGTATAAGTTACCACTATATCATCTCATCTGCTAATTACTTTGCCGAGCATTTTCAAAATTGTTTATAACTTAAGTTTGATGCTATCACAGAAGATAAAAGACCTTGTACTACTGCTACAGAAGCATTTCAAAATTTTACAAATATAATTTTATTATCAGTTCATGGTTAACCAAGCTGCTTCTACAGAAGACTGCATATGTACATAAGAATGCTATGGGGACCATGTGCGCTTGTATATTGAAAACAAATACATCTATGTATAATATGGGTTATAAGCATAATGTAAGAACAAGAGTTTTATATAAGCATCTTTGAAGAGACAGCAACAGAAGAAGCAAATAGAGGCATTCAATGTGGACTAGCAAAGAACACAGCAATGTATGTTCTAAGAAATGTGCACATTCACATGGGAAGGACGCATTTGTTAGGGACAAAAATGCTTATGCCTAAAGACATTTATAGAGAAGAGTATTTGCATCTGTATGAGGGAATTTGTCATAGAGGTATAAGCCTGCTTATGCATTGATAAAGGGAGAATATTTTGAATTGTCTGGTTCATTGTGTATATTCTAGGATAGTGGATCGAAGTGAAATTGTATCAAATTTCACTACACATATATATTTACAGAATACAAATTTCATATTTTAAGAGGATGAAACTGGAGTGCTGTTGAAGTGGGAAAACATAGCAGAAAGAAAGAAAATGGAATAAAAATAATAAACTACGCACTAAGATAAAACAAAAAATTCCATAAGTTTTGTTAAAAGTCTGGAAGTTTTTGTTTCATCATCTGGAAAATCCTCATTATTTTCTTTATCAACATAACTAAGTTTATTCAATATTTATACACCCAGAAGGACAAAAAAACATACTGGTTCCATTATTTTTACTGTTGTTAACTTTTAATATTTTTGTTCTTAAATAGTAGCCCCACTTTGCCAAGCACATTTTTTCTGAAGATAAGAAATTTTGCAGAGATGGAAGAGAGGGTATATTTTTCTTTTTGTGTATTTCCTTGTAAAAAACCTTAATTTTAATACAGCTTGCTGTTGATTATTACTTCTGCTTTGAGTGGCACTTCCCACCCCACCAATCATTATCAAAACATATTTTGCTGCTAATTTCCTGGAAGATTCAAATACTCCTACTTCAAGGTCATCTCAAAGGATAGTTTAAAGAGCTTTTTCAGTAAAATATGTATATTTACACGAGCACGCATAAATGGTCACCAGGGAAGATAAGCTATCAGAGATTAAAGAGATGTCTTGCCGTATACAGTTCACACACCACTGAAGCAGATAAAATTGGTTTTGTACCCAGCCTATGAACACACTGTTAGGAACTCTGTCTTGAAAATTGATCTATAATACTGAGATAAAATTCAATGCTTTTTTTTTTTTTTTTTTTTTTTCCATAAATATCTAACTGTGGCATCAAAATTCTACTACTCTTGCTTGCATAACCATCTGCTGTAGGTCCAGCAGGTAACCGAGCAACTTCACTTGTGCGCTCAGGAGACACAGGAACAGTCAGCATACATAGGTAATTAGAGCATTAGTTTCAGAGCAGAAAGATGTGAGTACAAGTTCACAGTGATTAAAGTCAGATGCATGACTGACCAAAATGTTAAGATTAAATCTCTGTTATTTTTATAGCAAAATCATCTAGTATTCATTAACCTCCTTTTTTTTTCAATCCTCTCCATATGACTTTGTATTTCTACTCATCTTCCCTGTCTCCAGCGCATAATACTGCCATGCTATCATCCCTTAGAAACAAGCAGGAGTGTAATATTATAGAGGCTTTCTTTTGTTCTGCTATTTCACTCTGTGGTCATTATCTAGCCGCACAAGCTTAATTTGTGTCATCGGAAATGTTTCTTTGGGACAATAGTGTGCATACTGGATTTAGTGCTCTTAAAATATATGGTCAGCTTAGTAACATACTAAGAATCAATTGTGGGCATGTTTAAGAACATAAGGACAATTCACAGCTGGAAAGTGCTCAGAACCTTACTAACCAGCACAGATTTAGCAGCAATTTTACTGTATTAATAGAAAAAATGAAAACACATGGTATTAGCTCTCATGTGGCAGCTCCTACAGTTCTCCCTTAGAGTCACCACCGATCACTTCACGTTACAGTTTATGCAATACATAAATTTCTAAACTAAAAAACAAATACATAGAAAATTGGAAAATATATTAGGCTGAACTTGCTGCCACAGACAATGGCTAGAAGTCTTGCTCACTACAACAGGAAACAAAGTCCAGTCCCCTTATTTCACAAGAAAGAACGCTTAGATAATATCTACGTAATGAAGAAAAAATATCTCTGATTACATGTAGCCAATTATCCTATAAAGATTCAAGGTACAATGCAACCTTTTAGAAGAAATCTTGCTTTGCTTTTGTTTTTTTCCAATATGTCACAAGAAAAAATAACAGTGGATATGTGTCACCAAAACACAAGTGAAGAGAAAAGTGCTTGAATCTAGAACAAAAAAAAAGACACCATTTTGTAATGACATCAATCATAAAACCAAGAAACTTCTGCTGGTCTAGTTAAAAAAAAATGCTGGAAAAAAATGTGGAAAATTCACTCAAACTTTTGTGATACTAATGGATAAAGACAATTTGGCTGATTCTTGTCTCATACAGCCTGAGGAATGATCTTATTGATAGTCCTGCAGAAGAATAGAGCTTACAGGACAGTCATATGTGTAAACGCTTGGGAAAGGCCAATTCCCAGTGCATGTCAGGGAACCTGAGTGGCAAATCAAAAAAAGTCACACAGTCTACTTTAATAACGTGTACTGGATTTGATGGGTGGAATAAAGAGAATGGCAGCTTTAACTGCCTTTCTAGTATGTAAAATACTGGAACTCTGGAGGCACAGGGGAAAGCCATATAGATAAGCATGTTTTACTTCTACAGAGACATGGAAAGCAGCAGTTCCAATACTACTCACTAGTACTTTGCAATGGCAGAGAAGGCAACTCACACTGCTTCTAAGCCTTCCTGCCTCCATGAGAAGTATAACTCCTTTTGTTTTTCACCATCAGTATTTTACTTCAAAACTTGCAATTAATAAAACCTATTGATTGACATAGAATCTTATTTATGCACATTTCAAGGAAGAGCAAAGTAAGTGTAAAACTGTTGAACATTTTGCATATGAGTATATCCTGCCTTCTTCAACTTATGACGAGGAACCATTCCACTTCCTTCAATACTGTATCAATTAAGATTTCTGCCTTGATGCAGCAGAGCTCAAAACAAGACATTTTACAGCACCATTCTTAAAAAAATAAGTATTTGGAAAGAGTAGTCCACAATCCCAATGAAAGTGAATGGTTGTGACTGAGCTTTTTTTCAAAGTAGGGCTAATTTGTCTGTTACCAAGATGTTGAAAAAACTTATCATGACCATCATTTCATTTTCACTATGAAACATCTCAGTGTCAACTTTCAAAAGATGTTTCATTCATGTTACCGATTTTGAAACATGATTCCTTTACAAAGCTGATTTCAGCTTCTAAACAGCTTGCAAGTATTACTATTCCATTTAAAGCAATGCATTACTACAATCTTTTCAAAAGGACAGTTCAAAAATATGACACCCAGTTCCTTGCAAGTACATCTACAGAAATATTTGTATCCCTACAAATGCAAATGAAAATCAGTCCTTGATAGAGCAGATTTTTTCCTCTTTGATCAGTGTTTCAATGGTAATTTGAAATGCCTACTGGGACAGATATTAAAGTTATAGTTTTTTTTTCTGTATGAATAATTATATTGAACTTAGTACCTTTTAAAATTACTTGCCTCCTTGTAAGAAATTGTTTAGACATTTCCATTTGGTGTTTTTTTGTACAACTGCTTTGTAATAGAGTTTGTGGCTGAGCCCTCTCACAAATTGTTGAATCACTTTAGCATAGGAAGAAATTTAAAAGGGATACCAGGAATCGAGTTTCAGAAAGTGAAGGGAGAAGGAACCTTAACTATCTCATCTCATTTAGACATCGACTAAGTCTTTTATCTAGATTCACTCACTCAAGCAAGGCCTGTGGTCTTGTTTAATACCAGCCAGTAGTAAAGAGCTCTTCAGATAAATACGGCTATATTCCACTATTAACTGCAGCTCTTGAAGCAGTCATTGTGGAAAGGGGAGTCTAAACCCTTCAATGTCAAATCATTTAGAGGCACTCTAACATCAATCAAGGTCTACGTCCAGTAAGTGCCTGCTTACATTTACATGAAATATTCATACAGCATTCAGTTTTGCTTTTCTCTCTCGCCTAATCATCACTTTTAGGAAGAAGCTACAATCATCACAGTTAAGGGAGGGCGTTATGGGATGCGTGGTACCTTTCAATGTCAGGCTTCCTGCAGATAGCTAGCTCTGTAATGAGGCAGCACACTGTATAGACTACCAAAGGTCTTCCTCACACAGTCTCGCCTTGTTATCATGCACTATTCATCTTCACGCATACAACTTAAAGCAAATAAAAGTAATTAATTAACCATAACAGATCTGTCAAAAAAAAGTGATTTCAAATCTTGGAAAATATTTAACATCTCCTTTGAGTTAACAACATTTTTCAAACACACACGCATTCTCCAAAAATTGCCTTCAGTTCTTCCACTGCATTCTTTTAATTGTAAAAGCACAGACTCCTTTCAGATTGAGAGTGATTTTTTCTTTCCATATTTTTGTGATGCTTTTCATAAAACCATACAGAGTTTTGAAAATGTAAAGCATTGTAGAACTATGACCTATTGTCATCTAATGTTGACTAGATACCATTGCTAAATTTCCCTTGAGTATAACATCAACAACTCTTGTGTTGTAATGTATCTACTTTACTCGACAGTTCAGAATACATTAATCTTGGGGATTTTTTTTTTCTTTTTAACTAAAATAATAATATTTGTAGGGAGTTGCTTAGGAGCTTGGACCAAAGAGAATCATTGCACAATGCCTTCTGAATCAAGTATGAAGAACATTTCTCATCTTATATTTAGCCTTACAGCAGTTTCAGTTACTCCACCACTGTCAGTAGCAGCATCTATAGTCTTCCATATTATCAGGCTAGTGATATATAAAAAAAAAATTCTATCTTTTAAAAATTAGTAACAAATAATGTCTTGTGTTACTGTGCTTTTGCTGCAGAAGTAACAACAGATCATTATATCTTATAAAAGCAGAAATGTCTGAAATGAAGTGCAGCTGATGTTGGAACAAAATAGGAAAGATGATATTTGACCACTTAACTTTCAGTGTTTTAAAAAAAAAAACTTAAGGTTTTAGGCATAATATGGCATACATATTGAAAATCTTGTTACCCAGAAAGATACGAAGTGCAAAATTTGTACAGTTTACGCACTGCCAACTAAAGTATTCATTTTCCTTTCAGTAGCACCTTTTTCCTGCCTCTTTTTAAACATTCACGCAGCAAAGTAACAGCATTTGCATTATACTCTTATGTTGAGCCTGTTGGCATCATCAGTTTTGATTTTTCTCAAAGGAATTGGGGTTCTCTAATAAATTACCATGATAAAATTGAAGCTGATTGTCTAAAAATTGAATATAAATGGCAAAGTACTGAAACCCAGGAAGACATCCAAAAATGTCAATGTATTTGTTATTTTTAAAAAGCTCAACATATTTGTTTACTTTTAAAGCAGTTAAAATTGAAGCCATCTTCTTTTATTATATTCCCTAAGAAATAATAAAAATAAAAACCACAATCACATTATGCACATGGGAAAAAGAAAAGGCAGTTCTAAGTATCTGTTCATATAAAGATTAGAGCATAGGTAATCAAAAACAATTTGAAACAATTTGGGCCAATAATCTTCAGTTACCTCAAATAAAGACAGTCACACTTAGAAATGAATACAACTGTATCATTGCTAAATGTAAATGTACTTACTATACAAACTCGTAGAACATTCTTGTTCATTCCCCTGCACATCTGCTTGAGAGAACCCATGCTACAAGAACAAACTAGCCCCTGAAAAACAGGTGTTCTTTCATTTTTCCCTGACTTTGAATGAAATCTACTTCAATTTTGGTTCATTAAAAAAAAAAAAAAGAAGTAAGACAGAACCTAGTGATGCGAAAACGCGTAGGCAAGATACATTCAAAGCTAATTTACAACAGTGAGTTGTAAGACTGCAGAGAATCTGACTCAGAACAGGAATGCAAAAATCTTCCCTGAGGAAGCTTCCCTAAGTTTTAAGAAGCATTTCATGGTAGGCTTACAGAAGATACTGAACAGCAGCAAAAGCAGCCCTGCCTTACAATTCACACTCCTGACTTCTTTCAGTATTTCTGTCTTAGGATCAGATGCAGAGGGGTGCAAAGCTTCTCTGAGTCATTGAGAGACTGTGATTATTACTGAAGTTAGTGATATCAAAAGTGCTAGTTTTGCTAATTTTTAGAACATTCTTTTTCCCACGTTCTCTTATCAACATTAAAATTTATCAGCATGATACTAATCATTACAGTTTATAAGTATGATAATAATATAAATTGTATTTTTATATATACGCCATTTCAATAAAATGTAGCCATTAAACATATTTCGTGATTTCTAATTATGCCTTATATCAATATTACTTAAAAGTGCTCAAGACCTTTTTCAGTAAGATAACAAAATAAATAAATAAATAAAATTGAATGCTGTAAATAGAACATGGATAAATGAAAATTATCAACAGGCTATTTGGGATTCAAAGATCTTTCAAACAGAACTTAGTGCTAAATTGCAACGTCTAGTAAACTTTCAAAAAAACCAACCCTGAATTTAAGATAAGCTTCTTAGAAACCCAGTTGGAATCATCTTGAGTACCACCCATTCTGATAAATCAAAACCTCAGGATGGAAATATAGCATTTCTTTCAGTCTGACTCATAATGTGGCATAACCTACTATTGACCTCCTCATATGCAAGCAAGGGTAGATGTTCAAATTGGACTTCTGTGGTTTGTTCTGACATTATGTATTGGAATCTCATTTGAACATTTCATATTACTAAAATAAAATAGATCTCTGCTGATTTTCCTTTTTGAGGAGAAAGGTTCTTTGAGGCAATTGTAGACGTACAATCAGTTGTGATTTGGCTCATACTTTAAGCTAGGCTGGAATCTGCTGAAATTTGAAAAGTTTGAATTAGTGTTAACCCATCATACCTGTGGGATATCTTTAATTCCACAAGTTGCAGGAGCTTCTGTTTTAAGTTTTAATCATACTCCAATAATTCGGAATGTAACTGTCAAAAACAACGCTACCCAGACACAAAAGAATTTGCACTCCCTTGTTCTTCTTCCTAAAGTGTTTTGAATACTGAAAAACATCAGACTTTGCTTTACGCTGCATTCAATACAGTGATTTCCACTACAGACCTCAGAATCAGAATAGAGATGCTACCAAATGCAGAATCTTTCTGAACATTTATTTCAATAGCTACAGTCTTTGAAAATGTAAATATAATTTATTATAGCAAAATTATCTCTGTGCTGTATTTACTCATGAAATTAGCCTATATCATTGTGCACAAGAGCAAAGCACACAGACAAAACACATATATATTTTAAGTTTTGTTTTTTACTTTTGTTTTATATCCATTCATTCCAGATATTGTTTTAAAAACCTTGCATGGTTTGTGCTATCATTACTTGTATGAAAGATATTCAATATCCAGTTTGGTGCTTTGTATTATTTGCAGATGCAGGAAACATCCTTTAGGAGGATAACTATCTGACTTCATCGATGATTGTTTGTCTATGTGATGTTGCAGGTGTTGATGACATATGAGTATAAGGCTGCAAGTCCAGCCTGATAGATACTTACAGCCTATATATTATAAAAAATGGATTAGAGAAATTCAAATGTGTTTTAATGTCACTTCAAATTCATTTTTAACTTTTTTTTTTTCTTGCAGAATAATCCAGTATGATCCACATTATTGTATTTTAAAATGATGGATAGGTTACCATCCAAATTATTTGTAAGACATAAATGACCATTGTATGTCTCTTTGAAGTCAGAGTATGTATTCTGTATGACTCAATCATTAAATCATCTTACAAATGTCTAACAAAGCACCTGCATTTAACCATACTTCCTATATTTACATTTTTGGCCTCTTTCTAAGATCAGGCATAAATCCATCAGGCCACTTTAGAACTTTAGAACTTCCTTCTTTTACATATCTACCGCTTATTATCCAGAAGTTATTCTGTCCCCTGTGTTAAATTACTTTATGCTGCAGCTTAAACGAACATGTCTTGCTTTCATCTAGCATTTCAAATAGGGCAAAGACTGCTGTACAATTTCCAAACACAACTGTGCTAACAGAGATGAATTACTACAGTTTATATAATTTATATTAGGAATTCATAGACCTAGCAAAAGGGATTAGTACATTTTATTTCAGGGTAGGAGATGATCCTGTCATTAATGGTCGATACTTTCATCATCTTTTAAACCTGAGGAATTTCCTGGGTGACAAGACTGTAAGGACATATCAGGGATTCACAGCTGTGAGCTTTATCTGGCCGTGTACTGCTTTACTCTCAGTATGTGAACTACGTTCCATCAAAACTGGATTAGACTGTCAATCATGTCCTGCAATGTATATTGTATTATGATTTTTTGAAAATGTCACTGAGATCAGAGTAATTTCTTGGCTAATTGCATCTCGTCTCTTCTTAATACTGTGCATTTAATGGTTTCATTACCTTACATGACAATCACAGAGTCTAGTCCAGCATTAAGGGCAGTTTTACTTTTCTTTAAAAAAAAAAAGAAAAAAAAAGAAAAAAAAAAGAAAATCTAAAGCATCCTCAATCCTTTAATAACATGGAAAAAATATTTAAGACACTTCTATATTTGATTAAATGAAATAAAAATGTGTTTGTGGTATGCATATTGTTCCCTGTGGTCTGAGATATACATACTAGCAGAGATTGTTTCTCTAATCCCAAAAGCACACCTTATGCTTAGCACAGTATTTTCTTCTCTTCTCCTGTTATGGAAATAGATTAAAGAAAATATTAACCTTTAAGAAACTGTCACTCATTACTCACGCAGCTTCCATTTTATGTATGCTTTTCTCAAGGGAACCTCTCCCAAACATGAAAATATTTGTGTTTCAATATTACCCATTTAGGCACAAGAGATTCATTTAGATGAATGTTATAGCATATTTCCTGATGTTTCATTAAATGATAGTTTGCCAACAGCAAAAGGTTCTGCTGATACGTGTAAAAAGAAGCAAAACTGTTGGAGTGTTTGCAAAATTGCAAAAATTGAAGTCAAACTTCTTTTTGTCAAAAATAAGGATCCTATCAAAAACCAAACAATTATGAGGAAATGTATCAGCTATTAATACAGTCATGCATGCTATCAAAAGCTTATAATTCTAGCACTGATAGCCCAATTTAGATGTTATTATTTAAGATCTTACAATGACTCCTTAAAAAAGAATAAAATGCTGAAGGTGCATAATAAAATCAGAACGTGCATGAAGTGCAAAACTGTGTAGGTAAAGCCAGTGGTCTAAAGTGGGACCAACAAAAGACTTATTTTTGATCATTGTAATACATTGCCTTTGCCACACGGAAATAAAAACTGTTACTCATCACTGTAGTCTATTACATAATTATATGCCTAAGGTTGAACTTGCACACCCTCTCCCAGAGTTTTTTGTTCCTTTAAGTGAGGGAGTGGTTTTCTCCACTTCTGACATTCAACCTTCCTCTAAAGACTCGCATACTCCACCAGGCGAGGCAAAACATCAGCACTTCTATCATTCTGCAGTCATCCCTTTTCTAGTGTATCAACTAATTGCAAGCTACAGGGCAGAGAATACAGGGGAAAGATAGGCATATATTGCCAGCTATTCCTGGTAGGGGTGCTCATGATGAAGGACACCCTTGTTTTTGGATATGACAGCAGCTGGAATATCTAGTTCAAATTTGCTGTGGCAGGTAGGAAGAGTGCGAATGTTAAAATATCTAAGGCGTTTGTAAATATTCGAACTTGCTAGCCATTTGCATCCACTTTGAGTGGATCGCTATCACTAGCGTAAATGGAAGTTGACGTTTTTTTAAATACGCTTCCGCTGATGATATGATTCTGAATGTCTTTTATTTAAACACTGCAACCGGCTTTATTGATATTCTTGCAAAACAGGAATAATGATTAAATAGTGCAGATAATGACAATATACCCCACGTAAGAAACCTGACTAATCTTATCAGCGTTGTACTTGTGCATCCACTAATCACTTAATTCCAAAGAAGTTTCAGAATTAATAAAAAACTCATTAGTCCCTCACACTGGGACTATTTATACTGTTCTGAAACAGCACTGACAAATCTGGTGATTTGGAGAGGTAAAGGAGAAGGAAAAAGCATGACAAAACCAAGACTTTCTTAAGCTAACAATGAATCGTAGCCCTGACACCTTGTTTTTAATTCCATTTTCTACTTTACATTAGCATTTTGTCTCCATGCATTCCTAAAAACAGGCTGAGTTAGTGATGCCATTAAGATAGGCAAGTCATTTTAAAAAATATATATATATATACATTAAGATATTATGTCTGAAGACACCAGCCATGCCTAGCAGCATGAATAGATTTAACAAGCAGTGGACATATAAGGAAAGTTGGCCTTTCTCCTACAAAAGCAGAAGGGTGGGAAAAGGAATAAAAGGAAGGAGTTTTACATTTTCAAGACTTACTAAAAATAGCTGACATATGTTATATATCACATGGACAGAGAAACAATTAGTTCCTACTGACTGAAGGGGATCCCTGAGCATGATGTTTGACATGTACCTCTGTCAAACCATATACATTAGATACTATTATATATATATATTATATCATATATTATATCATATACTATTAGATACTAGATAACTGTTAGTGGAAAAGCAAGAAGGAGAAATTCTTTAAATAATTTTTTAGCACTCCCTTTCCTTTGAAAGCACAACATGCAACAGAAGACCGTTCCTTAGGTCAGCAATAACAAACTGTGGATTTGACTCACTGCACATGCTGTATGATGTCCCGTAGTCAGCTCTAACATCTTAGCTGAACATAAACCAAAGGGAATTTAACTGTGCTTTAAAAAAAAAGCACAACAATCTATTCACAGAATATGTACACTTATGGACAGAATACACAGATTTTTTTCCCATGTTTTACCTTGCTGTGGCAGTAAGCGTGACCTTTATTGAAATGGAAAACAGAGGTCTACAGGTGCCAAAGGTACAGGATGTAGAGATCCTGGTTGACCCGCAGCATTTTGAGGTTTCCTATTGTATACTTGATTGTGAGAGTCTTCAGAATTAAGTCTACTCTCCTTACAGGGCTTAGATTAAATTCTATTAGCCCTATGACCACATCAGTGGAGATCATAATGTTTGCTGTGAGATAAAATATCCCTTAAACAAGATTCTGTATCTATCAAAATAGGTCTTAGAAATCACACTCTATCCATATTAAAAAAAAATTAAATCAAAGATACATTTAAAAAGAATTATCTCCTCCTGTTCACTGTGGAAAATTCATCCAAATAAGCAGATATATTGCAATAACTGAAGGGAATAAAAATAACTTAGAGGACAAATTGAAGTCTATTGCAAGATGAATACATGTTCTTTGAAGGTTTTCAGAGACCACTTGATAAAGAATCATACAGGTGGATTCATTTCAAAACTTGGTGACGTTGTTAAAAAATCCCTTGTTCATAGTTTACTCAAGTGGTTGTCCTTGGACAAAATATGAAATTCAAATACAAATAAATGAAAGAGAAGACTCTAGACTATTTCTGTGATTTCACCTGCAGCTAGTTGACTTCTCAGGGAATTTGGGGATAGGTGGCCATTGAGATATTTAGAGTTATGGCAGTACTTTTTCCTGTAATACTTCAAGCTGCTTAATATATTTTCCTGACCAGCAAAAATATTTACTAATATATTTAGAAATTATAATTAGTTTGACAGTGATGTGGGATAAAAACACTGTCATTCCTCACAAAAACAAACAAACAAACAAAAACCCACAACAACAACAAAAAACTAGAAGAATAAATGTCATGACCATTAGCATTCTAGTTCAATGATCTATACTCTACTGATGGAGAAGATATCTTCATTCATTGTGCCACACTATTATTTAGACAAAAATAACGTATGTCTGAAGATTAATAGTTATCTGTAGAGCACCAATTTCTTTACTAGTAAAGAAACATCACCACAATGTATAACATGAATGATGGATTTCAGTGAAGATCCTTAGTAAGGCTCAAAACTAGTCCTGAATTTTGGAATTAGGGAGTTTCCTAAATTTTGTATAAACTTTCATCTGCACTGATCTTAGATCTCTTTACACTCTTATGGTTGCACATACTTGAATAACTTTATCAAAATACAGAAATTTAAGTGGAAGTTCAATAAAATGACTGGAAGCTATAGAAAACACAGTTTGCTTTGAAACTAAACATAGTAAACCCTCTAGGCTCCCTCTTTTTCTAATGCTCATCCCAAAATCCAGACAGCTATGGATTTGACATCATCATCTGAAGGAGGCTTGGATTAATCACTCCTTTTTCCCTTTATGTCTAAAATAACTACCCAATTGTTTTGATGGTATTTGGTGATATTCAAGACAAACTTAAAGAAGGTAAGAGTCTTCTATTCAATCTGTCTTTCAGAGTGTGGAGAAAAGACTCTTATAACTCTGTAACTCTATACTAAATAACATTTTCTCCTTATATAAGGACTACTTGTTGTTTGAATGGCACAATTCACTTATTTTTCTCACATGAGGAGAAGCAAAACTGGAAACACCTCTTTTATCTTTACAGTAATATGTTGCACATGAAAAGATTATATAAAGACAACTCTGAACTATCTCCAAAATTGAGGTTGTACACATATTGGTCCAGTACTAAATACAAATTAAAGCTATCAAAATGCTGTACTGAGTTACACCAGTAGCAATAGCCTGGATACTCTCTTCTGTTGCTCGGTCTCCTGGCAGAAGGTCATCTAGGCTATGCTGCTTAGAGTAGCAGTTAGGCAAATAGGTAACACGAGAGTTTATAATTAACTTTAGTAAAATACACCCTCAAGCTAAAAGTGACCTTGGGGGGATGCTAAACTGACTATTGAGCAGTCTTATACTGTCTGAGGAGTGTAAACTTGCTCTGAAGTACTACAGCATCTTGACTAGATCAAGGGATTTCCTAATCCCTTTAGACTCTTGACTGATAAAAGGGCTATCCAGTATAGGAGTATCTCCTGTTGAAAGGAGACAATAAATTAGGGTTGGTTGTCTAGCCTCCCCTCCCTGTAGAGGAAGACAATGCTAGAAAGGGAGAAATAAGATGACTATGAAAGTAGTGCATTTATAAACAAGAGTTTGAGAAAATGGCTTAAAAATATTTCCCCTAATTTCAGGTTGTGGAAAAAATATTTCACAATATTTGATAAGGTAATATGCAATGCTCTTTCAGTGCATCATACTACATACGAGCTATTTAAAAAAAAATATTTGTGGGAGGTTGATAGATAATCAGCAATCTAGGTTAAAATAGCCTAATAAGAATTCATCAAAATATTTCTCTCTAGAAAAAATCAAGTATTTTTATTTGCCTTTTAAAGATGTATCCTGCTTTAAGTTTTTTTAATGTAAATATAAAAAAAATTAACACATTCTTCCTACAGATACGTCTACAAATTTTGCTCCCTTTGACTGATTGAACACAAACCTAGAAACCACCAGAGTACTACTGAAATCACATTCCTTTTATATTTTCTTGATCGTTTGACTGAATTTTCAAATACTGCATTGCATACAATGCACTGTACAGGTTTTAAATTCTCTGTTTCTTTATCTGGGAAAGAAGTCTTGTCTACTCATTCAATTTTAACTCTGTGTTTTTCTCATCCACCTTCTTCTGTTTCCTTCAGCAGATCTGTGGTTCTCTGCAAATCCAATCAATAACTGGACCCCATGCATCTTTCCCCATTCTTGCCTTATTTTTGTGGACTGCCCCTTTTCAATTGGGCTCGTCTGTAATTTGATTTAAAAGGTTGTAGACACTAGAGTGCTATAGCAACATCTGAACAGCACTGCAGCATGTTATAAAACATTACAAACGTGTACAATAAATATTTCTTGCCAGAGGTTTTCAACAGGTTTTTAACCCTCACGCTGGATTTGGAGTGGATTGAGGAGATCCTGAGCTCTTTTTGGTGTTACAGGAAACAACATGCGAATCATAATCAAGTTATATGTTTAATGCAGTTTTAGTGATTGCCATGGAAAATCCATGAATCAACACAAATTTGCTTACAAATAAGCTCTCACTCACTTGAAATATATACAAATATTGATATTTGAGTTCTGTGTTACTGGCAGATGTGAAACCAATGTATTTTACAGAAATTTAAATTTCCATGGATTTGGATCTTGAATAAGATTCATTGTTTCAAAAAGGCCTTCAAACCTTAACTCTGTTCTCCAATGAAAAAAATTCAAATACCAAATTTAAGCCAAAAATAATACTGCTGAGAACAAAATTTTGAAAGTATCAGTCAAAGATCATGCATAGCCTCTCTTTCAGTATCCTACAGTCTATTCAGCTCCAATACAGCGAACAAAATTACTGTGAAAATGTTAGGAGTGGACAACCGATTATACAGCTAGAATTTTGCATGGCAGAATATTTTTGCCTCATGATGTTTTTATTTTAATCTGTTGCAGCTTTTGCAGTTAATCCTTTAGAGTGAAAAAAAAAGAAAAGTTATTTTGAAGTTTGATGCAGTTCCTTATGGAATCAACTAGGAAAGCTCTTGCTGACTTTATTGAGTACAGATTCATGCCTCTTACGCTGTTTTAATTCACTGGCCAGCCTGCATATCTACAAACATGTTGATTAGGAGGAAATATTTTATAATATCCTAAAACAAATTCACATACTGAATAATTCATGCTAAGATGTGCCAAAATCAGAAGTTATAAACATGATTGCTAATACACAGCACTTATCAAAATATGCATACACAATGTTATGTCTTTATAAATCTTAACCAAATAGATTTAATAATCTCACTTGTGGAACTGCTCATCGGCTATCCCTAAAATATTTCCTAAACCTCAAATTGACTCAAGCAACAAAACAGGGAGATGAAACATGGTAGAATTCCTCCTCCCCCACCCACGTGACACACACACAACCAGCAGATTTTGGGATTTGGATTTAGTGAATTAAGAATGTGGATCACATTTACGCAATTCTGATCTGGAAACAGATACGGCATAGATTTTGAAATGCTTAGAAAGGGATTTTGCTTTGTGCTTGCACGTAGAAAATCTCCTCATTTGCCATTCAAGTAGTAATATTTAGCTTTTATTTATTCCGTTGTGACTCTTGCTGCTAAGCAGCTGGATTTTGTTTTCACAGTGAAGAACAAGCCTGTTTAGATGAGAACACAGACTTCAAAATATAAAAGATTCTCCTTGCAGCAGTGATTCTGCAGCCCTGCCCAGTGGCAGTACCTTGGTGTCACAATAATTTATCATATGCAGAACAGGGCAGTATGAATCCGACTTGCTTAAGTGCTTCAGTGGCCTTAATTCACAGGCAGAATACAGGACAGGGCACAACAATTGCAAAGGGCACTACAAATCCATGTTTATACAATGCACCAAGCATTTTTTTCTGGAGTTCCTGAATAGATAAGAGAAAAGAAACAGAAAAACAGGGCTCAGACCACAATGTTTCTATAGTGGGAACTGGGTAAATCCCTTCTTGTTCTTGAGGCACATTTGAGCTTGTCTCCCTCAAACCTGTATTTGTACTCTTTCTTATCTAAAATGAGAAAAGGAGCATTGATTCAAGGCTCAATCATTTATCTAAATAGAATGAACTAAAATTTACATTTTAATTAAATATTAATTATCCCCAAGCAAACAATATTAAAATATAATTTTATTTTGTTTTTCTATGTCCACTTGAATGGTCGTTCTATTATTAAGTCATTGTTTTTTTTTGTTGTTTGTTTTGTTTTCTGTGAATTTGTTATTCTGTTATGGAACATTCAGAATGCAATTCCTTCAACAGGATACAGAAGATACAGCAATACTCATCTATCATATGCCAAAGTAGAATACTGTGCAAAAAATACATGTTCTTTTTTATTATTTTTAAACACTATGCACTCCTAAAACTTTTAATCTTAGGATCTTGAAGAGTTGCAAAAAATCAAGAGCCAGGATGTCACGTTAGGAATAACTATACAGTCTTTACATTAAGCATACAGTACAGTAGTGTCTATAGGGCAGGGACAAGTCATGCTTAGGTACAGTAAAAACATTCAGTAGTCCCTAACGTGAAGAGTTCACGGTTTAACACTGTGGACCTACTCTAAACAATCAGCTGCAGCTCCCTAACAGACCTGACCAAAGCAGGGCCCATAGGAGCAGTGATGGCTGTAAGATTTATGGCAGTACAGGGGATGCTCTCTTTCCATACAGCTGAAAAACACACCTCTCCTTTGTACAGACACAGATCATACTACACTACGAGGGAGTGCTGGCACCATTTTACATGTCTTTGCTATTATTCAAGCAGTCTGAATGCTGCTGCCTGCTGCTCCCTTTCTCAGTTCCAGGACTGGGAAAGGAGTGTTCCTTCCCACCAGCTCTATCCGTGGAGAAGAATCATAATAGATCTACAATCCAGATTTTATGACTCTAAGTCCAGGCAGCATTGAATGGCAAGAAATTATACAATTGAGAGTATATTTTATATCTGTAGAAAATAAGATAATTTCATTTCATAGGAAAGTGTGAGGGACCTATGCTTGGCACCCAGAGCAAGTAAGCACAGCTATAGCTTTTTGATGACAGCTGGAAAAGCTGCAGTGGGTAATGCAGAACTGGCTCTTCCTGAGGATCCTGAGGATCCTCTTTTATAATCAAATGTAACATAAGAAAATTTTGATATTGCATTTCCAAGCTTCAGAAAAGGAGGGAAACCATGTAAATGGTTTCTTACCCATGCCAAACACAAACAATCCCCCTTTAAGGCATAAACAAACAAACAAACCAACCACCAAACAAAAAAAAAAAAAAAAAAAAAAAAAAAGGAGAAGAAAGTATTTTCAAAGCAGTCTTATATCACTATAGAGAACATTTTTCTTCACTACATGTAGAGAACACAGTGCTTCTGGATCCAGAGCATTGCCTTTTCAGCAGACCTTGTAACCACTCTGTATCTATGCTAAGGCTGTGTTATGCCTCCCTCTGACTGCGTGCACACACAAGGGGAAAAAGGGAAGGGTATGTCAGGAAATAAATGCCTGCAGGATTAAGTTTTCTTTAACTTTACTGAGGTGAAGTCATCCTGTTGTTATCAATGGCACAAATCAGATGAGTAAAGTTCAGTCTGTGCACTAGCATTTGAGAATTACAGCCTTCATTTGTGAGTCAAAGCCCAAGCCTGCTGCCACTGAATCAATACCAGAGTTTTTCCATTAGCAACAGTGGTGTAGGACTTGGCCTCTGCTACTGATGTCTGAAGACACTTTATAGACATTAAAAAGTACCTTTTTTGTAGCACAGATGCGAAAAAAGCAGAAAAGGGGTAACATTTACCCACAAAAGATCCCCCTAGCTTTTGGCTGTGTTTATAGTTTTACTATATGCAAGAGCTGTCTAAATGGGCTATTGTGCCTAAATGAATTATATTTCTAGGTAAGTTCTACATGTGTGATTTATATATTGTCCAACAGACACATACAGTAAAACCCACTATTTAATTGCCATACCTTTAAAGCCAATTAGAATTCATTAAAGAGTTCATAGCAGGAGCATGTGTTTTAAAAATCACCACTCCAGTCTCTGAAGGTATCATAAAATGTACTTTCATCACACACATGACATCTACAAATTCTGATTGGCATTTCCTTCTTCCTTGAAAAGAGTGTCTGGCTCAGTTTTCAGCAAATATGACAATAGGCTGTGCAAATGTACATCTGAAACACAGCCCTTTTGGGGTTAAGCATTGAAGCTTATTTGAGAGATCATCAGTTTCGGGTCAAAGTGCTGTTCTTAAATGATCAGTGCAGAACAGGAAAAAAAAGGCATTGAAGTGACCTTGCTGAGGGTCTAAAACTGTGCTAAAGCCTTTTCTGCATGATTAAGTGAGCAGAATCTCAGATTAGCTAAAAGCAGTGCAGGAACATAATGAGTTCACTTATTTTGGAGCATTTAATAACAGTTATAGACAGTTATGTGATCAGGCGGAGTTATGACTTATTCATTCTTTCATTGCTATTAAAATTACTGCATTTGAGGTTTTTAAAGTCATTGAAATAAAAAAGTCTGATTTATGTTAGGAGAATTTAGCTTGCCCTTTGGTCTCTCAGTTTTTAAATGATATAATTAGACTTTTTAAAGACCATTCTAAAAGCATTATTAGCATTTTCTATAGCTGAAAGTAAATGCATGTTTTGTGGGTAGTTTAATTTTAAAAAGGATAATAATAATACTCGATTCAGACAGCTATAGTCACATTGTTACAGGAAGAAGTATTGCATAAAATTGTCCTAAAGGTGACTGTGCATTTGTATGTATGCATACACATTGTGATACACATACATAAACACATGCATAAATATGAACACATACATTTAGTGTACATAGGAGCAGGAGTTACATATACATAGAAAAATAAAGCTATTCCTTTCATCCATTTGGTAAGTGAAGGCAAGAAGAAGAGCAAGTTCTATAGGACATATTAACTCATGACCTTTAACATATTACCTCACAAATTACAAAGCTATCCATCAGTCTCAGGGGAGAAAAAGTCTTTGATCAAAACAAAGGGACTTGAAGGTGTACTGAATTAACAGTAAGCAATGATCATTAAAAATCACTGGGATGAGCATAGAAGCATCATGAATGTATGCACATTTTAACATGTACTCATTTTCTAATTCTCAGCATACGCATTATTTTCAAATTGTGTCTATATATTAATTATATATCACCACAAGCATGCACAGTGTCTTTCAGTAGCAGAAACTGCACATTTTATCTGATTTTAATCTTATGCACATACATTCACAACACACAGGCATACACAGCTGAATACTTTCACATGAGACTCTCTGTATCTTGCTGCAAAGGCCAAACAGGTAAACCAAAATACTTTCACATTTAAATAACAGGTTTTTCCTACATTGTTTTGGCTTAGAAAATAAAATTTCCCACAAGATTAAGAAAGTCTGCTTTTAGTTGAGTCCCAAGGGAATATATCTTTGCTTACAAAAATCACACGACAGTTTCTGTAACTGAAAGCTTTTTTTGTGTGTGTGCCTTGTATGTTTATTCAGTAGACAGTTCGGGTTGCTCATTTTGCTACTCAGAACACAGTGTGCTTTTCTATTAAAGCACATTATTAAAACTAAATCAGAAAGAAGCTTATTTAATAGTCACTTCATGCACATGACTGATGGGAATACATAAATTATCAGACTAATTTCTGATTAAAACTTGATTAACATGCTAATAAATTATTTGAGAAATGTTGTTTTTTTTTAAAAATGTCTCCACTTTTACTTAAACTTCCTAATTGACATATCATTTATTTTGTTCTCTGAAATTTTGCCTTCTTTCTGAATAACAGCTAGATAAATTATTTCTTTGTCTGAACTTGGTATGAAAAATGATCAATTAAAATTATTAAAGCTTCCTAGTAATCTGTTAATTATTATGAAAAAAGTCACCTAATTTTGTTTGTTAAAAGGATAGCACTGTATTTATTGTTGACACAAGTCTGCAAGCTGTTCTAGATGCTGCTTCCTTATCAGTGCATGGCATGGATACGGTGCAGAGGGCTTCAAGCTAAGACTTTCTCACACTTAGCTTGGAGTGACACTAACTTTGGTGTGTCAGTCACACTGCTCAGGGAAATGACAGAGTAGTCTCTATCAGCATAACGTCCTGCTATTGCCTGCATGGAAAAATACATCCATGAATCTTGTAATACAGACTCCTGCCCACTAGAGACTGATCTCAGCCCAATAAAGCACGTAACTCCGGACCCTCACAGTTTAGAGTTGAACTATGGTCACAGAGGTGAGAGGCCAAGGCTTCATCCTCTAAGCCATTTACCCTTTTCCTTTGTAAGGAAGATTGATTTTAAAAAAGCTATTAACCTTCAGCGATTTATCTCATCAGATCATACTCATTTTGTTCTGCCTATAGTAAAGCTGTATTATATAGTTTAATTTTTCACTTAATTTAGCTAGTCTATTTGAAAAGAAATACAGAGGGGAAACAAAAAAAGGAGAGAGAAAAATTATCCAAATATTTTCGTGAAAATATGATCAGGAAAACAAACTAAAAATGTGATTACATGTCTTAGAAGCACAACAACGAAAGATGTAAGTGTGCATATACAGATATGATGGTTGGACTAAAACTTTCAATATATCGTAACTTGGTGATACTACGCCATGCTTACAAAGAGCATAGGACCTTACCTAAGTTATTCAAGGGACAAAAGGAGGATGTTTATATTTCCTGAGGTGACTTTTGTATCCAGTCAACTTATATTCATTTATGTTCAAACAAAGATGCTCTCTTGGTAGAAAGAGCAGATCCAAAGAAAGCTGATCTTGAAGTGGAACGCTCTGCTGGATTTCAGGGAACTGCCTAGGAGAAGTACATAAAACAACAGAGCGTTTTGGCAACAGTGTGTATAACGTTAATTTTCTTTGAGATGAAGCAAGTAGGGCTTGCTTGCTGTGAACAACATTATTTCTTGTTTAATGATTGATTTGGGAAAGGAACAAAAAATCTTGTTTTGTGAATAATGTGTTTGCATTAATGACTTTAATTCAGCTGGCTGAACTTTGTTGCAGGTGCCAATGTAAATTTTGCTTGAACATCTAACAATAAAAGCAGTTCTAAGCATTTCAGGTAGAGTTGGGTAGTGATTTCACTCATATTATAGGTTCAAAATTATTCAGTAAGTTAGACAATGCACACTTTCAAGGAGACTCTAAGTTTTAAATCCCTTAGGTTCATCTGAATAAATATGCTTTTCTTTTTCGTGTTTATAAAATGCAGAATCTGGATCAAATCTCCAAAATTAGTGAATCTTTTCTTTCTTTCTTTCTTTTTTTTTTTTTAATCTTCAGTGGGCTTTGGATCAGAACAAAATTATTTTTTCAAGCAACTCTGAGAGATTTCAATGTGTTTTTCTAGAATGTATGATAAGTCCAGACATTGTCTAAAACTAGCAGGTCATACCTCCTTTCCTTCCCAAATACATTATTAAGTATATGCATCTTCCATCATCTGCGCTTTTTGTTCTCGTACATCAGCGTTTAGATGGTAAACTGAAGCGAAGGCTTACAGCACTCCATGTTTGATCAAACCATGTAACAACAGAAGTCTGCCTGTCTTAGTTTTGCCTGTGCTTATAAAACATCCCTGATCTCTAAGGTTTTTTATTTCAAGATCACTTAAGTAAGTTGGTATTTGGGCAGTTTAAGAAAACTTGAAAATGGTGATACTAAAAGTTACTGTAAGAGCCATACTTCAATATTTAGAGAGGCAATAAACTAATTCTTGGCAGATTCCTCATAGGTGATTTCCTTTGTCAGCTGAAGAGAATTCAAGTAATCAAATGTAGAAAGTAAATGTAGGGAAAAGTCTGATGTAAAATAGTTTACGGTTTATTCTTTACAGATGAAACTGATGATAAAGTAACTCTTCAGGAACTGGTTATAAATCCTCTTCATGCATATTTAACAGTATACAGTGAATAGGATTAGTAATATCTTTTGTCTAATTTGTCAATCCAGTTCTTAGTTCCCCACAGTGCTTCAGTCAAATACAAAGACAGTCTCAGTTACTTTTCCATAGATTAAGTAGCACTTGAATTGATATTTGCTGTATGGTTTGGGACTTTGACTGGTAAACACTGTGACTGATGCTAAAGGCCAAAAAAAGGCAGTAATAAGGAATTAAAGCAATAGGCTTTCAGTTGACTTAAAGGGCAAATCCTCTCTTCTTGCCAGTTTGCTGCAAAAGCCCAGCCATTCTCTTAAATGAAAAGATATCTTAAGGTATTGGTATAACAGTTTGTGATTGTTTTAATTTCCTTCTTTCCTTTCACTGGTCTAATTGATTTTGATGTGTAAATCTGAAATTTTTTGCATTTCAAAAGCCCTATGATCAGCCAAGCTGTGCCTACTCCTTCTGCTTAAAAAAAATCAGGTCCAGGAACATGAATTGTAAAATGAATTGACAGTATTTTTTCAGAAGCCTCCTCACCCGTGCATCTAGAGAAGACTGCCATAATAATGATGCTGCCCAGTAGTGCAACCAATTCATTTTGGAGCATGAATTTCAAGCCTGTTCAGAACAGGCAGATAACTTATTTTTGACCTGCATTAACATAGCTAGATAGGCAGATATATTAACCACTACATAGTGGATCACCAGTCTGTGTGAACTGGCAGAACGTATCAAAGCACATATGGAGATTCCTGCATGAACATCTATAACAGCAAGCCCTTCTCTTTGGCATTATTCTACTAACAAGCCACTGTGCAAGAAGATGCATCTATTTGCCCTGAGGGTCATGAATAACTAACAGATAAATGAGAAACTTCGGAAGAAAAAAAAATATTTTCATAACTTATTGGATTGCATCATAATACCAACATCACTGTTCCATAAAAATTACTGATAACAATATTTTCCTACTCCCATTATTCCTTCTTTTGTCTTAGCAGAAAAATGTATCTGCAAAAAGAAGTAAGAGTGACAAATATAAGTATTGCAATTTAAAGTATTGCTTAACTACTTAGTAGTTCAAGCTAACTTTCAGTGTTCGCTAGCTTGTAACTGTTAAACTTAGTTGTCACTAGGCTTGACTCATTATACAGTTTTTAGGAATGCCTAATGTTCATACTGAGAGTCAAACACTCGCATTCACTATCAGCAACTGATTGCAGCGCTATTTGTCAAAGTGTGAATTACTATGAATGTAGGACAAATAGTTGTTACATGACATCTGTGTTCTTTTGAATGTCTTGGGAAATTTTTTTAGATGAGGACTTACGGGGCTTCCTTCTGGTTTGGAATCCAATATGATGGCAGTGTCTGTATGTCCAGGAAATGCTTAATGAACATACAGAAAGTAGTAAGATTTTAGAAGAGTGTTTGGACATTAAATACTTAGTTCTTCTAGTAAAGGTACAGACCAGAAAACATGGAAAGTTGCAATAGAAGCAAAAAGAAAAAGAAGCAAAGATAAGTAAAAGCAGCTTTTTTGTAAATTATTTCCTAACTACATGTTGAATCTCATTCAACTACCATTACAGGCAACTAAAAGATACATGATAAATTCAATGAAATTGATCATTGAGGATCCAGCCCTTTACCAGCCTATCCTGTCTAGCTTATTTATTCCAACTTTATTTCCACCTGTTAATACAACATGATAATGTTTATATTCAAAAATACACTGCCTGAACAAATACTAGTTTATTATCTGGATGGTTTTGGATAGTGAATATTAAATTGTCCTAAAAATATTTTAATGAGTTAATTTTCGCACCAAGCAACTTTAAGAATTACTAGCCAAAAATTAATTACCTCAACACTTATGTATTTCATTTATGAAATTCTGATTGCGCTGAGAAAATGCTTATTGTTATGTAAAAGATGGGATACATGTGGTAGCATGCATGTAAAATAATCTGTGCCTGAATGACTCCACCCCAAAAGGAGTAAAAGTGCAAGAAAAGATTTGGCAAAATTAAACTCCCAAAAAACAACAAAAATATAACAACAACAGAAACCTAACAAAAGATAGCATTAAAACTACTTAACCTGCAGCAATATTGTCAGGGATGTCACCCACGAGTACTGATTAGGCAGTGACAAACAAGGTTGTCTTTACATTCACATTCTGCCACCAACAATGTCTATTCACTTTGACTGTGGAGAAGCAGACACCCTTCTTCATGACAGGGTTATAATACTTCTCTTAATTTAACATGCCTGAAGACAAATCTTTCAGGCTAACACTAACCTTTGGTATCTTTAAAGCAGTTACACCTACACTGACTGTAAATAAGTAGGAAAAAGGCTTATATGCAGTTGTATTAAATAGAAGGGGGGAAAAAACAAAGTTTAAAAACAAGCATGCTATAAAGAGAAACACTACTCTCAAGCCTAACTGAGGGTGAGCACTGGGGATAGAAAACCCTCAAGATACTTCCATAGGAGGCAGAGGAATAAACTAATTGTTCAGAAGGTACTTAATGGTGACTTTGTAGCTGCTTTCCTTCTCGAGCCTCCCAGTTTACTGGGATGCTATACAGTATGAAAGTCTATATGTTGTTCTTTCTACCTTATTTTTTCTCTTTGCATCTTACCAGAGAACAAAATAATTGTCCAGTTTCTTCATTTTATGAGAATGTTGTAACTGAGCTTAAGATATGTGATAGCTCCACCAAAGCATAGTAAGATTTAGCAAGTGATTACTTAGATATCTGCACCATGTTTGTAACAGCCTACTGCTTTTTCAGCCTGAATTTAACCCTCTTTTCTGAGCTCTAAAGATAGACCCCATAGCAGAGGATCCAGGCAAACTTCTCTTTCAATCCTTTTTAGTATGACAAATCCTCTAAAGAATGAGTTCCTTCTCGAATCAGCAGGGTTTCACAGATCACTTCTCACTCTTCCCAGGCTTCAGTCTTTCCAGTCTAACCTGTGTGTGGTTGTACAACACATGCTATGTCACTCTTCTTCATACAAGTGACTCACTTAATAGATTTTTAAGTGTGGGAACACTGAACAAGTGATATGTGTTTAGGACTCTAATTCCTGGGAAAAAAAAAATCTGATTCTGTTCAGAAAGTTTAAAAAGAAGTCTCTTGTGGCCAGAGTTTGATAATTATTTAACATCTAGGGACATATCTTTGTAGCTATATGCTGCAAGAGAACAAGACTCATGAGATTGCTTTGAGCAGTTTAGTACACTTGATGTCAGAGTGCACCACTGCACAATGCCAACAGCCTGGCTCCCAAAAGCAGAACAGCAGCTTTAATGAAGCACTGTACTCGGAGTAATCAACCCTGTCCATCACTGTACTGCTCCAGGTGTAAAACTGTGCTCAAATGCCTATGTTTCGTAAGTTCTACAGCTGACATGGTCTGTGGCAGCTTAGGGATCTCCGGCTAAGGCCTCACTGAGTTGAGCAGTCATTCCCCAGACAACTGCAAACAAATCAGGCTGAAGTGTACAAGGGTGCAGGGAATACGGGTAAAAGACAAAATGGAAGCGAAAGTCCTCAAAGATGAAAAATGTATGAGAGAATAAAGTGCAGTGTGAATCTAAGAAGAGAGAGAAGAAAGAGAACAAAGGTGACTCCAGCAGCATCTGGGTATGTCAGGCTTGTTCCAAAAGAGAATACTGTATAATAATAGAACATGCCTCTCCCTGTTTCTGTACCTATTGCATTGAGGACCCACATGCAAGAACTCCTTGCCTTTTATACCTTTTGTCTCTTTCCTCTTCCTCCTATCTTTTAAATGTAAGCTTTCTAGGCTAGGATCTCTACATTAAAAATAAGGCTTGAGGAACACTTGGAAAACCACTATGATGCATCTATAAAGACTATGACAAAAATAAACAAATGAAATAAATAACAGTTTCTAAAGCTTATCTTTGGATAAAAATGTACTAAAACAACTCTGACATTTAACTGTATCTAACAAGTAATGGATTAATTAAAAAAATCAGTTAAGTAAAGCAACATGGTTTTTGCTTCACGTGCATTTTTATGACAGACAACATTTTGTCAGACTGCCCCTCTGCCACACAGAAACAAAACGTGATGGAATATTGGTGGGAAGGTTCAACCTCTACTGCCATATCAACAACATCCCCCTCAGACATCATCTACCAACAGAATAAAATAGGAGGCATTACTTTCAGAGCAAGCCTTGTAGCAAAAACCTGAAGAGTGACTATATGAAAATGGTATTGCAAATGGTGCTGTCCTTTTCCTACATCCATGGTAATACTTAATCAATTTAAAAAGTTTGGAAATGCCTACTATGATTTTTGCACAACTAATAAATACATTCAGATAAAGTCACTATGCATGGAGGAGTCCACTTCTTCACCACAGAATTTGAATCAAAAAATTATTTCAGTAGCAATGAATTTAGTTCCTGACACTTTAGACTGCAGCTTAGAATACACTTCTAAGTCGCTGGAGCTACAGCTATATTACTAGTCCAACTAGTGATGAGGATGAGCTTGAGCACATGCTGAGACCATACTCCTTTCCATGGTTTCAGCTTATGTCAGTGAGCACTCTCCTATTAGTGTGTAAACACAGGTCAGGAGAGACCAGCTCTATTCCCCACAGATAATGAAAATGAGAATGTCCTGTAGCTTAGCCCCAGAAACAAAGAATGGACATAGTCTGGGCTTGGAGCAGCACAAAGTGCTAAAGCCAGGAAAAAATAAAACCTGAAAAATATGTATGATTTAATATTACACAAAAACTAAATTTTTACAACTTTTTCAGTAATGAAATATCCAGACTTCCTAAGCTGAACCTCCTAGGGGCACCTGCCTGATGTTACACATCTACCACCATTAAGAAGTATGACATGGACAGCGTTGTAACTCCACTTCAGGGGTGTTGTTAGATTATCCCTCTTCACCAGCTCACCTACACCTACCAATGCTAACATCTCGATAGTGTTCTCCTGGACTCGCCAGTTTAACTACCCAGAGAGGCTGTGGATGTTACGGAGATTCACTAAACAAAGACACGGGGCACCCCATTTATTTTGGCATTAGTCCTACTTTGAGTGAAAGCTTGAACTCAGTTTCCAACCAACCCTTTCATTACCATATGGCTCACAGCAGGTCCAAATATTTACTAATGCAAATTAAAATTACTTTGCTTTTTAGACAAAGCAAGTTAATTAGTTAGGTCACAGTAAGAAAACCAGATACTCACTGCGTGTATTGATCACAGAGGTTTCAGTCTTTAGCACCAGTACAAAAATGTGTTGGAGAATAATCACAAGCTGATTAAACTCATACTTGAGTAACACCAGCTTCTGAAACTTTTGTATATAAAATTTTTAACTACAATCACTTTATTAATGAGGAAAAAACCACGCCTCATCTCTTCAGAACACCTCTTAATCTAGTATGCTGAGAGAACTGAATCAAATAAAGCCATTTTACTGATTTTAGGGGCACGAAAATATGCACAATTGTGCCTTGTATTATGCAAAAGCAGACAATTATGTTCCCTGTAACTTTCCTACTGAGACAAAAAACTGAGAAATTCTTCCCCAAACTGTTCTCACTGGCAAAATTTTGATCAACAAAATGCTACTGAAGGTGAGCAAATATAAACAAAACCTAATATTTCCAGCAACTTGATGAATATTCAAAGTAACAAAATGTACTAAATTCTTCCAAAAGTTTGTTCTATTTAATTACTAAACCATATTCTCACAGGAACAACAAACATAAATAGAGTTCATCCTCTGCCAGTAATTATATAAGTATTATACATTGTATTATTACAAATAGCTATTTATAGAAGTGCACAATTCAGTTGGAAATCTTTTACCTTAGATGTTAAGAAATGGCACTTGAACAACATAAAGGATTCTCATTTCTGTACTGAATGTGTGCAATTTTACAACAAAGTATTCGTGCCAGTAAAATTTGGTTTGTGATTTTAAAATATTTCTTCTGAAGCTGCAAAATAAATAAATAAATGATTGTAAGCCAAGGATCCAGCTGCAACAGTGGAGGGAGCAACAGAAATATTTACATAGCTGAGTCAGTAAAGCAAGTTTGAAAAATTGCACAGGTGTAAAAGAACAAATGTGTTTATTATACAGGGCTTTGTGTTATAGAGCAGCATGGACTACTGTTAAAAAAAAATGTATACCTTCATTTTTCATGTGCAATATTTACAATCAAGGGTTTACTTGAAATCCTCAAACACTGATCGGAGAAGTCAATATGAGGTCACCCTGAAAGTATACATTCACAACTTGAGGTACAAAAGAACTTCTGCTTTACAGGCAAAAATCTGTAATTTTAAAATTACCTTGTTCTACACATTTGTTTGTTCACATCTTGTTTGTTCATTTTACATCAAAAGATGGCTTTTTTTTTCTTTTCTTTTTTTTTTCTTTTGTTATGTGAAAGATCAGTAACTTGCAAAAAGGGGTTTCTTATTCCTGATCTAGACTAGAGTTATTTTATTACTAAAGAATTGTTATATTTAAGTGTATGGTGTTAACATCCCACAGAGTAACAATAAGGGACTGAAGGGGTGAAAAAGAGGACAGAAAGCAGAAATTCCCTAAAGGCGAGGAAAGTCAGAAATTGTGAAAAAAAAAACAAACAGAAGATGAGAAGTTACCTAATAGAGATGCAGAAAAGACAAGTCAGAAAGCACACAAGCATAATTTGAAGATGAGAATATGAAGGAACACAATGGTTAACTTAGATTAAAACATAACTACTATAAAAGACGTGTTTTTTGTTAATACTTGACAGGAATGAAAGGTCTCCAACAAGAATGAAGGGGAAATGCTGATAAATAGTCAACATGATCTGGTCTGCTTTAACCTTAAAAGTCTGTGGAAAAGCACACAGACATGAAGAAATAACTGA